>NW_011967128.1:126173-192895 GCF_000949405.1 Vollenhovia emeryi
GTGAATACGCTAACTGTAAACCTAAAGCGCCACGGTGTCCCGTGCCCGCTGCAGAAGAGGATATATATTTTTAACACGCTCCTTTCGAAACATCGCCGGCGTTACTTGGCCGTTTATACGTACGTTCTCGCGTTAAAAGCCTCTGTTTTCTGGAATCGTTTTATGTAGCTTCGCGCTACGGTAAGATAATGCCGAGCGCATCGTAAAATACATTTGAAGAAAGCTCGTCGAGGAGTCATTAAGAGAGCGTGGAACAGCGGCTTCGATCCGCGAGCAATTATATTTCTGCGAAGATGCCATTAAATTCCCGGCGAGTCGCCGGGCGAGCACCATATTTTTACGGCGCTCGAAATCGTTATCGCGCCGATGCCTTCCCGATCGCATCTATCATTGCAACTTATACCTGTACACTGACGGAAAAATATGGTTGCAGCTACCACAATCTCACTACAATTTATAGTCATTTTAGGAGCCAACCACATTTTTTTAATTCTTCCAACTACGTAAGTTATGGTTGACCTAACAATGTATTGTAGTTCTCATAGACACACACTATTGGTCCATGCAACTTACGATATGGTTGTCGTAAACCAAAACAAGTTTTTAATTTCGTAAGGTGTACATACATGGCTTTCAAGTCCGGCCTACCGTATTCTACGTGCTTATTCGCTTAGACGTGTAAATTAATTACTCGATAACTATTGCGAATTTTGCAACGCGGCATATGACTTTTCTTCTTAGTTCAACCCAATCTACTACTATTTTCCATTTGGCGACTTTTTTATCAAACACCCTGTATATACATTGCGTTCACTATGTTCATTGGTTACATCACTTTGCACTCGTGAAGAATAGTACAAGAAACCTCTTTCAAAGGAAAGATAAGTAATCTTGTACGAATGTATAAACTTACCCGCATTTATAACACCCTGTGCGGTTTTCTTCTCACGAGAAAGTCTTATACCGCGCGTCCCTCTAGCGAGGACATTCGGAACCACTTCACTTTCGTTTACCATGTGATTAGTAAGGTGGATGATAGAAATGTAGTTAAATTTACTATTCTTGTGATTATATTTACTATATAAAAATAATTAACTAATTTACTATTCATTACCTGGATATTTTAACAGAATAATAGTTAAAGGTTTATTTTATAGTAAATCACTGTGTCTATATGGTTGCTATTACTAATATTATAGTAGTAATTACTATAAAAATGATATTCCTGACCATAATTATTTTACTATGCAATTATATAGTTTCAAATAGTACATATTTTTCTATCAGTGTACCTGTAGTCATCCTGCACTCTCGAACGAACACAGTGCCACGTGGTTTTGATAACGGGAGCCGTTGAGTATAATTTTAGCAGGCATATTTTGGCGCGTCGCGCCGTGTGTGTACGTATTTTATCAAAGCCTCCGTAGAATACGTACTTTGCGCACACGCACAAGAGTAATCCGAACCAGTCGTGATTATCGCCGATCGCCGAGGCAAAAAGTCCTCGACCGGGATGTGCGACGGCTCGGGCGCAAATGGGAATGCGACACGACCCTGAGCGGATTAATAACGTGGAAATTACGTGGGTCTAAAACTCTCTCTCTCTGGCCCGCAGTCTGTAACAAAATCAGAACGTCGAAGATTGGTCTGCCTTGAGCGATTACGACGGGTGGCGGGGGGGGGGGGGGTTGGCAGACGGGCGATAGAGGGTGAACAGGAAGAGGCGACGGTGGAAGAGCGAAAGAGCGGCGGCCCCGAGCCCGGGCCAATCCGGCGCGGGGCAGGCTTTGACGATAATTACGTCATAAAAAAATAATAGCTCGACCGGTTTCGCGTTGGCATATACGTGTACTACCGCGCGGCCCGCGAGAGATCGCTCGTGCGTCGTAAAGAAGAACGGCTTTTCTCACGTGGCACGGCCGGGCCGGCCGATCGTCGCCGATCATTCACCGCGCCGGGATATACCGTTGCGAACGTTCCACAATAACATTTCGGTCTGCGTTTACCGGGCGTTAACGGCTGTAAAAGGACTTTGAGGATATTAAATAACACGCTTAGCCATACCGTCCGCGATATTACGAGGGTCGTAATGCTGAAAAAAATATTAGCGCGACATCGCTAACGCCGAAAATACGAGGTGCAAACTAAAATTTCTCTTTATCTCCCTTCAGAATGCGCAAGTGTCTCGTGCGCCGCGAGAGACCCGTCCCGGCTCTGTGCCTTTCGCGTCCTTTCGCTTAAATATTTCTCAGCATTATGCATTCCGCTTGTGAGACCTGCATTTTTATAAAAAAATATCTCCTTTCTGAGAAGATGCCGGACACAAAGCTCCTCATCCGTGCGCCTCTCGGACCTCGCACTATCGCTTCCTCCGCTTATGCGCGCGCTCTCCGCGACGTCCACACGGTTGCGTTGCCGGTGGCCAGCGTTGAAGAAACCCACGCGTATTCCGCGTGCATACCAAAGTAATGCCCAGTGCTCCTCAAACTATTCGACATGACAAACCGACGTAGCCAGGCTTAGTGCAAATCTACGAGGACTCGGAGAGAAACTGGCGAAAAGTTTCTGGTAAAATTTTTCGTCGCAACAGGTAGACCTGGGGTTGAAAATAATCTAATCTGCAGTGTTTTCAATGCTTTTCTCAATATTACGCGAGATACCATGTAGATCTACGTACAAACGGATAGTGAAGTCGTTCTTCTTCATGCGTGCTCACCGAGGGGGAAACCGCTGATCAAAATCTTGTACACCAATGCACACTAATAGCTCAGTGGGCATTACTTAATCTTATTTATCTTATTTTATCTTATTTTATCTTTATAATGCCCGATCAAGGCCTAATGCCCAAAAAATGCCTAGTAATGCCGCAGATCTGTACGCCACAATGCCCTCGGTGGTTTCCCCCTCGGTGCTTACAAAACGAAACTGGAGCGCGAAGCCGAGCGTCTAATTTTACAGATCCAAGAATCGTAAACGATTGTTTATCTCCCGTGTCTTTAACTGCGCGTTTAAATCGCGAGCTAATTGAGAGGCTCGACCGGCGTGCCGATTCGCGAACCACCGCCACTTGGCGCGGTACTGATTTAGCCCACGTAATCCCGTTCCCGAGCCGGCCGGTCGGAGCGGGCGGCGCGAATGAATGGGCGAGCAAACACTCGCCCGTAGAGCGCTGTGTGTACGCAGCCGCGCCGCAGCCTTAGCCGCGACCCGGAGTGACAGGAAATCGCCGGTTTAAATTAGAGACAATAACGTACCGCGAAGAGCCTCACGGTTACACGGCTACGTACATCCGGGGTGGAGCGGCACCGGCGGCCCGGATTACGATGGCGCACAGCTGCAACCGCGGTAATAAGCCCCCTTGCTAATTTGGTTCTCGACGCGGTACAACGCCGAGATACACGGAGAGAGAGAGAGAGAGAGAGAGAGAGAGAGAGAGAGAGAGAGAGAGAGAGAGAGAGAGAGAGAGAGAGAGAGAGGGAGGGAAGAGGAGAGAAAGTCTTCCCCGCTAATCCTGCGGCCCCTTTAGTTGGTTTTTACGCCACTGCCGTTGTCTTACGTAAACGGTGCGACGACCCGCACATCCGCGGTTCCGCCGCCGCCTGTTTCCTGCAGACGACACGGTCGGAACGTAGGTAGGTGGGTAGTCGGGGCGTGTTTTTAAAATCCGGCGCGCAGTGGCACACGTTAAGTAATATAGCGAAATTATTAATTGCGCCATCCAGGAAGTCGAGAGGAGACGGTAGGTGGCACGGCGAGCCTCCCCGTACTATGCTAATATATTGCAAGTGTCATTAACATATTATGCTAATTCGCGGGACGGGGCCGCGGTTTCATTTTGTTTTTAACCTTATATATGCGTTTGGTATATTGAATTGAAGGCAGGAGAGGGGAAAAAAGAGTTGTCGTATATTATATCAGCGTGGTCTCGGTCAAATATTGAAATTGCAAGAAGGACGGGGTGTTCTTGCGTTATGAGCCGATTAACATATTTGCACAATAAAGAGTGTATGTTATCCCATTAGCGCTCAGTTTGTGTAAAACGTACAGGAATCTTTATATCGATATTTGCGCCGAGAGCTTACGTTACGGCGCAGAGAGGACCGTATATCTGCGCGCGTAGAATCCACCTTAATATAATTTTCTCAAGAGTATTCGCTCTATTTGCCCTAGGCGCATTTTTACTGCCCGCGGTGGAGCATCGTCGAGCTGTGATAAATTTTATCGTTTTAGCGGAACAAGAGCTGGAAATATAAATTTGAAATGATTGTGTATGTGTCGGCGCCGCACGAAATAAAAATATCACGAAATAAAAAAAGAACGGTGTCCAAAAAAGTGAAATATATATGACACAAAAAGCAAAAAGGTAGAAGACAATAAACTACATGAGTTTGAAGATACAAACAATAAACGGCGCGAATTTAAAGTGAACTTGGCGAGGCTCTGCGAGTGAATGAAAATACAATTTTTAATTAACGCTGTGGAAAACGTTTCACGATACGTGGCATTTCGAATAACCTTTTTTTTTACTTCTCCGAGAACTGTATTATATAACGTTCCGACTGGAGGTAAAGTTACTTCAGGAACATTGATTTATTATATTTCAGAAACGTTCTGCTCTCGAAATCAATGAAATTGATCACAACAGCCGACCGTTGTATAACGGAAACGTGCGATTGTAGTAGCACGGCGAAATGAAATCGGCCAAGGTGTTCTACGTTAACGCTTACACGTGCGCGCGCGCGCGCGTGTGCACGTACGAGATAGCGCAGATACGCGCGGCACGCACACACACGAGGTGCCGTCAAACTCGGCATTGTTGCCGAGCAGACGAGTTACGTGTCTACTTAAAGAAGTTTCACGTTATTTCTGGAGCACACGTAATTCGTCCCGAGTCTACGTGAGACGCCGCCTTTACATGCCGGGCCCGTAAGACTAATACAACATGTGGCCTCTCGCCTCTTCGGTTCTTTGTAGCAAACGACATGTCATTGTTCGTACACCCTCAGAAAGGATTTCTGCTGCCGAGGCCAAAAATATTCTTGACGCATTAATATTTCTCACAACCTCGTTTAGTGTAAAAATAAGACAATATCAAAATAGAATCAATAAAACAAGTAAACAAAAGAGGCCAATTTTTACGAGCCTGATAGCGCTATCTTATATTTCAATTGTAACATCTTTGAATTTTTAAAAATATATATTACATTTTCATGCTCGTAAAAATTGGCCTTTTTTGTTTACTTGTTGTTTTAAATATACACGAGCGGAATTATTTGTTGAAATCGATAATTCTTATTCTCCTCCATCGAATTAAAAAATATTGACTTACCATATCGAGACAAGAGTAACTTATATAGATGTAAATTTATATATTTTTGCGTTTAGAATAAATTTTCCCTCCATCTTGGCACCGCGATATTCGACGAAAGACGATACACTATCGTTTTATTATAGATTTTACAATTTTTCACTTAAGATCAAAACGTTCCTTTCTCTATAATAAATGTGATTGGCGCTACATCGATCTTATTTTATAATACATTCGAGCGTAATAGCATTGGATCCGGAAATTTTTTCTGTGGTAGTATCGTAAAAAACCTCGGTTTGCTCTCGTTTGCGAGAGCTCGGTGCGAAATTCCGATTGACAATTTCCCGCGATAATTCGAACGCAACGTCTTCTCCTTGAGCCCGTGGACTGCAATGCAGATAGAAGTCGCGCGTGGGGGATTGGGGACTTGACCGATTGCAATCCGCTGTCAACCACGGGCGTGACGTAACCGCCTCATCCTCATTGTTCCAATCCGGATGGATGTCCAATACGCAACCACCGTGCTATCCCCGATGCGGAGTCTGATACGGGCTTTACGCGATACCGCGGTTAACATGGTAACGGGACGGCGATCGTTGCCGGCCGCGCGAGACCCATGCTTTTTGGCTCCGGCGACTTCGGGGCTTTGCGGAGAAATAAACTTTCCCGCCGGGCGGCGTTTAAGTTATTACGTGATCACGAGACTGATGGGAGAAGTTCCTTCCTCGGTGAGAGCGCGTGAGATCGTCGTCGAGGCGGGGGTGTTTTTTTATATCCCGGGTTAATCTCGGCGCGGTATAAAGTTTATTTCTAGTTTAGTGCGGCGCCTCGCGTTCCGGGCCGGTTGCGTGCGTGTTTATTGTACTTGCAAAAAAAAATCGCGTGTGAAAGCACGAAAGCTCGTTAGAGTACATAAATTTCTGGATCGACTCCGCGGGAGAAAATATGACTTTCGGGCACGTATCCGCGTTGCTTTATCGAGATGAGATTTTCAACGTCTCCTCTCCGCCCGGTTTGTTTCCCGCGAACGACTGGACAGACTAGCGTGCGGATAATTTAAATCATAAATGCTAGATCACAGCGAAACGACTTTTTCGATATTCATTATCGGGAATTCCGCGTATTTGCCGGCAAGATCCGCGGCGGCGCGTAATTGGTTCGAGAGAAAAGAACCATTCACGGTCGGACCGCACTGCCAATTATTCATGCTCGTGTCTGCCGGCCGATACGCGTGATTAATGATAAAGGAGTACGCTCGACGGTAGACCACCTCGATTTCTCGCGGATTCCACGCTCGTGCCTTCGATAGCGCAGGGCTACTGCGAAGGGAAAATCGGGGATATCGAAAGTATGTAGGTAATCGCGCAGGTGTACGATCGGGAACGTCGCGTTATCGAGAAAATGATAATAATGAAGAGTAATTTTCGATATAGAGCGATGCACAGTAACACAGGCAACCTTCGGGCAATCTTCAAATTCATTTCCACAGGAGGGGTAAACCGTTGATCAAAATTGTGTACGCTAATGCCTACTAATGCCCAGTGGGCATTACTTTATCTTATTATCTTGCTTTATCTTTAGATTCTTTATAATGCCCCAGCAAGGCCAAGTAACATCCGCTAATGCCGAGAAAATGCCCAGTGATGCCTACACGGAGAGAATTTTCTCTTAAATTTAACCCTGAAGGGGAAACCGTTGACCAAAATCTTGTACACCAGTGCCCACTAATGCTCAGTGGGCATTACTTAATCTTATTATCTTATTTTATTTTTATAATGTCCCAGCAAGGCCTAATGCTCAAACTAATGTCCAAAAAATGCCCAGTAATGCCGCAAATCTACACCACAATGCCTTCAGCGGTTTCCCCCTCGATTTACCCTGAAAATCATGTAATCGTAGGACACGGCCTTTCGAATAACTTTATGAGTTTATTTTTAATTTTACCATACAGTTTACTAGTAATCGTACGTAGTATATATTTTAGTTGGTAAAATTTAATATAACTCAGAAAAGTCCTGAAAATTGTCGTATTGTTCCACGATTACAAGATTTTCAGGATAAATTTTAAGAGAAAATTCTCGCTGTCTGATAACGCCCGAAATCTGTACACCACAATGCCCTCAGCGGTTTAACCTTTCGTTCCCACATCTCTATATGGAACAATGATCGCTGAAAACACGCTGCCGAGTTATCATGAATATTTGACGATTGATTATATAATGAAAACAATTCTCCATCTGCGAGAATAACTTCTGTTTTGATAAATGTGGCCAAGTTTTCAGCGAACAAACATTTCCGAAGCAAACGGCAGTCGGTATGCGTTTATCGCGTTACAGTTTAAACCACAATCCGCAACCCCGGTCGAGATCTATGCGTAATGACGCGGCGAAATATTTTGGGAATAAAACGCGCGATGCGTTTCGCGATAGCACCGCGTTAATGTCCTCATTTTACGCGGCCCGCTATCGCGTCGAAATGCGATACTCGGCGCAGCTTTCGCCACTCGCGGCGGTAAAGGAGCGAGAGAGTAGATGACGTGGAAGGCTGCAAAGATCCTCGCGTCGGCTTCCCGCGATAAAATTGCGCGCGAGGCTACCATTGCTGCGAGTCATGACAGCAGCGGCGTGGAATCCGGCGAAGCTGACCGTGCGCGCCGACCCAGCTCTCCGACTGTAATCCACCGTCATTACCGACATCACAGAGGGCTCGTTAGTCTCATTTATATTCACGCTCCTCTCCGCTGCAACTTATATCTCGCAAAGAAGGAGGGAAGTTAGAACACACCGGCTCGTCTCGTGTGGTCCGCGTTTGCCGGGCAACGTCCTACCTTCTCGCCGCGGAGCTGACGGGGCGCTTTCAGTTCCCGCTCGTGCGTCTCGTCTCTCGCTGTTGACAGTTTTTAAACGGGCCGTTAACAGACTTGTCGGCCGGTGACTTAATTCACGAGAGTTGACGCGGCCGCTCGTCGAAGCGTCACGACAAGAATTTCGACACGAGACCCGTCATTTCAATGCGGCCGTGATTTATCGACACCGATAAGATTATCGGGACTGGATTTTCTGGCGCTGGTGCGCTATTTGTGAAAGACGATAATCAGTGTTACGTCGCTAATTGCGCACGTCGGGTGGACGCATCAGCTGATAATCTCCGCGTAAATGACTTGGAACGATGAGACCGCTCGTCACCCTTCGGACGAAGGCACGTATTTGCAGCGAGGCAGCGCAGGACGCACAGCAGCTATAATTCGGTACCAGCGCGTAGGGGCTCACGCACGCGGAAGTTTGATTATTCCGCGTTCTCCGTCGTCCGTACTGTCGCCCCTTTGTATCTCGCCCCCTCGAATTTCCCCGAGGTTTCAACTATAATTGCTCGCGCCATGCTGGAAAGTCGATTATCCGACGTACGTTTCGGCCGTGATAAAGTTAACCGGTGAATTCGTGAAATTTTATCTCCGCCGCGGACATACGGATTATCGCGGATGTCGGCGCGTTATCTCGGAATGCTGATTACGGAAATTACGGAGCCGCGTTCGAGAATCACGGCGCCTTCAGCGTCTCTCGGTAGCGTGTCTCTCGTCGCATTAAAATATATCTTTTCACGATACGACCGGCACACTACGGTCAGCGTGCGGAAATATCGCTTTTCCCGGCTTCTCGTTCTAAATAGGCTTGCTTATCTTCTTATAAACACGATTTGTGTATCTCTTTTGCACGAGCGCGCGCGGTAAAACCATAGTATAACCAAGTATGCCCACTCTGTCATTTGTGTGGTTTCGCGTCGGTCCTTTCTGCGCATCCGCCATTATTTTGGTGGAGCCAATTAGCCAGGATTTTGTACCAAAACCGTGGCGGAATACTACGTGATCGAAACCGAAAAGTTCAAAGGACCGACAGAAAGTAGGCATACCAGTTATATTATGGTGAAACGGCTTGCAGCGGCCGGTCGCAAGTTTTTCCCGCGTCGTTCGTCATTGTCGCAAGCCGCGCCGCGCGTCCCTCGAGATTCCTAGGAGCGGAATTACGTCCCCGGCTTTGCGGAGCGAGAGGACTTTTCCACGCTACCATTTTTATCGTCGACTCTCGCCGCGCGCGTCGGACCCCGCGAAGGTCTCGTTTATTACCCAACCACCCTCGTCGGAACGACTGCTGTCCCGCAGGGGTGCCGCGGACCCTCATCGGATGACTCATCTCGCGCAGTTCTATTACCGGGGGCGGCAGTAAAGACGCTCCCTAACGACAGCGCGTCGCGATGCATCTCGGACCCCGCTACGCAGCGAAACGGAATTGCGGAGCGCCGGCGCCGTCGCATTTCCCGTCGGTGTAATTTCGCGCCTGTGCGTCGAGAAATTACGGGCGTCGCGCGAGGAAAGGCGAAATTCGTTATCGGAATGACGTGTAGTAGGGCGAGACAGAGGAGGCTGCGGCGGCGGTTAACTGCGACCGGCCCAGCAACACGGTGCCCGGTACACGGTGGATGGTGTACGGTTTCCGCTTTATGTACCTCGTGGTTACCGAGCCGCTCGTGCCCGCAAGCCCCCCCCCCTCCCGCCCACCCTTGTTCCGCCCTACGCGAGCCTATTTCGCCACCGTCAGTCCGGCTTTGTTGCGCGAAACGACAAAAGCGTTTTGTTCGACGCGAGCGTACACCTCCCCCTCGCGCGCCAAGTTTATTATAATGTTCTGTACGTACGTGTCACCGCCTGACGCCCTCGCTCCGCGACTATTCGCCCATTTTCGGAAGGCGACAGATGCGTTTCCTGTTCGGTCAACGTACAACAACGAAGATATGGAGCCCCATGCAGCCTCTGTTATTTCGACTCGCGTCTGCGAAGTTAACGTCTTTGTTCCCGCGTTTCGGCGCGTGTCGTTTCCAAACGTCGCGACATACTGTTGCACAAAATGAATTGTCATTAATGACATTTGACTTGAGTGACGAGCGCGGCGCAGAGGAATGTGCGCTGCTCAGTAAACAAATGAATGAGAAGATCCAAGTTGAAATCCACCCACGGATACCGCTGGTTTTTTCGGACGCTACCTCTCTCTCGGAGAGAAGTGGCAACTACCGAGAATACCCTGCCGCACATATCCCTGGTCCTCTAAAAAGAGGGTTGGCGAGAGGCTGACAACCCCTCACCGTAAAAATTTGTTGTGAAAGCCAGTGCCCACTTGGGGCTGTAGAGCCGGTTATGATGATGGAATTAGTATAATTAAGATACACCTTCCAACGTTTTGACTGTTGGTACCGTAGGCTTTGCGGCTTCGCTGACATTTGATTTACAAGTAATCAAATCTTTTTTTCTCTCAACTTGCTCTTATCGTCGCAAAAAAATATATAGCACGCGGAAACGTATCATCGCGTTCTCGTCTTTAATACGTCAGTATCTTACAAAGTTTTGGCTCATCTTCTCGATACACGAAGAAGGATGGTCTCGGCTAATTTCTCGCAGATACCCGACGCAGTCTGCAGGATATCTCTCCGGCAGGTTTTGGCCGTGCGCCAGCGAGAATTCCGGAAACGTGGTTAATTAATTACCTTCGACATGCCAGAATTTCGCGACGAGACGCTCGATTCTCCGAGAGCCACGATCGATTCCCGCCGTACCTCGAGATCGTCGCTCGCCAGGTCTTCGACAGGATGTTACCGGCGGAACTCAATTGGCGCGCGCTATAAAATTAACTAACAGGATCATATTCGATTTAAAACGATTCAGCTGAATGTAGCGCGGTCGTCTTGCGCTCCCCCCCCTCTCTCTCTCTCTCTCTCTCTTTCTCTCTCTCTCATCGTGTGTGTGTGTATGGATCGTGATTTGTATCTCGTAAACACGGCCGAGTTCATCGATGAAAATAGCGCGTAATTGACAAATGCTCGGCGCGGCTCGAAACCGCGCGACCAACAAGACATTCATCACCGTTTAATTTTCCTTTGCCAGCTCCCCGCCCCGCACCATCTTGACACGAGATATTACGTTACCACGCGTTGTTCGTTCGCCACACGCAACGAGCATTTCTATGAAGGGTTATCTTATCGCGGCCACGCGTATCGAGTCGCTTGTAACTCGATTGGCTCGGGTCTTGGTTCGTTACCGGAGACGTTCCTCTCTATATTTACGCCGACTGATAGCGGGAGGCGCCGTATTGATAGTGCGGATCACGATTACATCCGCTATTCTTTAACCTGTAAATCCATAGTCTCGCTCTTCATATGCTATTTTTATCGGATGCGCGTGGCAGAAATCAACCCAGACAACGTGCATATCTAAACGACGTCTTAAAAACATTTTAAAGACGTCTAAAGGAGAAATCTTTAAGACTTTATTAAAAAACGTCTATAAGACGTCAGAAAAAAGGGTCTTAAGACATTATCAAAATTAGTTTAAATCAAGATTAGTTTGGAGGCTTTTAAAAATAGAAAAGTTTGTGAAATTAGAATAATTAGACTTGTAGTGTAGTAGAGAAAAATATGTAGTGTCTAACGATCGTGTTCTGGGGACAAAGTGGAGAGCTCGAATGGCGTGAGGAAACAGAGAAAAAGAAGAGGTTACAACAAATAAAACACTTTTTTAGATCGACTGATCTTTAAGACAAGTCTAAAGGACGTTGAAAATCAAGACATAAGACGTCTTAGAACTGTTCGAGACGTCTTTAAGATGTCTTTAAGACGACATAATGTTCTCTGGGAAAGTATGTGCAACGCTATTCAGCGCTTCTACTTGTCTCCACATAACGAGGCGACAGACTCGGGAACTAAGGAAGCGAGCTTGAGAATTGTATTGTAATAAAAAGTACCGGAGGATGTTACTTGGAATGCGCAGATGTGACGCGAAATCCGAGATTCTTCTACGACGATAGATCCGTTTTATCGTTAGGGAAGCCTACCGCGCGCGCTTACGAATTGCCAGGATTTCGTTCCTTTTCGCATTTTCCCCCCATGATCATCGCTCGTAAATATTCTGTGCGCTTACACGTGGGTCGTCATTAAATCTTTAGATTTGAATCTCACTTTGTTTCATACCGACAAGGTCACCGTTCCATAAGTGCGACCTCATTTCGCCACTGACTATTGAGTTTTATTTTTAGGTCGAACGTGCCTTTGCCGCCTTCACCTTCGTGGGCGGGGGGGAAAACTGTAGGTTCAAGATCCCATGATAAACTTGTAATAAACTTTATGCGCTCTCATGTTTCTTACGCCGCGGGCAATTTCGCTGTAACCGCGGCCAGCTTCGTAAATAGTTCCGCGGAAACGTGGCGCGTGCGCATCTCCGGGTATTCTCGATGCACTCGCCCGGTGTCACGAATCGAATTGACGGGGTACGCGGGATTGCCGGGTTATGACCGAAACGTGTTATTCGAGCCGCCGATCTTACGACTTCCCGAGGAAACGAACCGCGTGCGCGGGCAATAAGAATTCTCGATGCCGAAACGACGCCAATTATTTCGCCAGGAAGCGCGAGCGTGCAGTTTCGCAGTAACGGTATATACGCCAATGAGCGCAGCAGCTCTCGTGATTACTCCGTAATTACCGGACTAATATTATAATCCGGCCGATATTAAAATGGAAATGGAATTGTATTATTATTAGTACGCCCGCTGACCTACATCGTTTTCACGGTTCGGATTATGTCGCGAGCATAGACATATTAACCATAGACGGCTTATGAAGCAGCGGGTGCATCCTCCTGAGGGAAAGGGTAGTGTGAATCACGATCTCACGTACAGATCTGGAAACGATGGTGGTGGAGGTTGTCTCTCTTAGGCCCGGTTTCACCAACGCGAGTTAATCTAATCGGTCGGTTAACTTTCAGGGTGCCAACATAAAACTTCTTTATTAACCTAATTTCTTGGTATCAGTTTTATGTTCGGCTGTTGGCACCCTGAAAGTTAACCGACCGATTAGATTAACTCGCGTTGGTGAAACCAGGCCTTAGGGCCAGTTTCACAAACGTCGGTTAACTGCTAACCGAAGGTTAATTGATTCTTTGTCTCTTCTTAAATAATAAGATGGAAAAGGATAGGGAGTCGACTGAATCCTAGTTAACAGTTAACCGATGTTTGTGAAACTGGCCCTTAACATTCTTGTTTTTACTTCGGTTCTCAGCCCCAAGGTACGCTAGACGGATATCATGTGCGAGACAGAGACAGAAATAGCATAAATCTTTTTTTCTTGCATGTATCCCTTAACAGCAGCGACGCACAGTGACGATAGCGCGAACGAAAGCCCAACTCGTTAACGGAGACATCCCCGCCACTCGAAATTCCAAATTCCATGTCGTTTCCAGGCCTGTGTCTACGGCCGTGGTGTGAATTTGTTTGGGTGTCTGTCTTTCTCTAGTAGGCGTGAGTCGTGCGAGTCAGAGAAAGGTAGACACCCGAATGAATTCATACTGTCCTTTTGTAAGTGGAGGATGCCCCCACTTACACCCAGAAAAAAGTTTGCTTGACCTTACTAGACCCTTATACGGCGTATACAATGAGATCTTTAAGACGTAATAGTTAAGAAAGAGTTAAGAAAGTAGACACCGCATTATTTAATTTCAAAGAAATGATTTCTTCACCTTAACCCAAATTTTATTTGACTGAGACTGTAATCTCTGAGAGAATTCACATCTATTTCTTCAAATCTAGCAAATGATTTGGCCCAAGTAAATAACACTTTAGTTTATCCAAAGAAATATCATTTCAACGTGTCTCATTTGTTTAACCTGACTAAATCTTTTTTCTTGGTGTAGGACCCCACTGCTCATAAGCAGTCTATGGTTAATATGTCTACGGTCGCGAGCGATCACTTCGCCGCGTTATCCCAATTTATCCCGTCGTAGACGTGCCTTCTCGCGCGAACGAGCCTTTTAATCGCCGATTCGATGAGAAGAGCCCCGCGGCTCGGCGATCGGTTTACGATCGAGTCACGCTGCTACCCAGGGAAAACGAGCAGAAAAAAGGAAGGAGCTATTTCGTAAGGGATCGAGCCCTTACAAATCCATCCTGAATGTGGGCACTAAGCTGCTCTCCCACCTGAAATCCGCGCGACGAAAAGAAGCGGCGTAACTGTCGTCTCGGAGGAACAAAGTTATCTCGTTTCGCTGCAAATTGCCTGGCCCGCGATGGCGTGAGCTCACGCTGAACCGTACAGAGAGGCGGCTCGGGTGTGCGACGTCGGTGGACACCATCGAGTTACCCCGAATACACTAATCTCAATTCTGTGTAAGAGGGGGGGATTATACAGTTCCCCCAGTTTTCGGAGCCTCGAGGCTTACATACGCCACCTAGCGCGCTCCCGTACTTTTAACCTGCTTATTACCAACTTTTGGACATGTTGCCCCTGAAACGGGGCCTCCGTAATTTCTGTTCGGCGTAACGTACGACCGAAATTTTCTCCAGTGATTACACACGCGAATCGCGTGAGATAGGTATAATCTCCGAGCAGTACCGAGGTGGGCCTTTCGTCTCAGGATATGTTGCTTGCTAATATCCTACTTTCCGTGTAATACATGCCTCTTACTTGATGTATTGAAATTTTTGTTGAAGAATTTTCCGATGTTTCACTTAAAACTCGACAGTTGAAATAGCACGTTAACACGTTAAACTTTTTTATTTTTATAAAATTATCGTTTTATCAGTTTTCTAGGAAATAAATCGGTCGCACTTGAGCGATATATCGTGCCTGACTAAAGGGAACAGGAGTTAATTAGTTGCGAAACAACGGTATTTCGACACGTAACCTATAACTACATTTAGATCGATTGTTTTTATAGATACATTCTATGGAACAGATGCTTATTAGGCGGGCGTTACAATACACTGCCTGTCTCTTTAACCTATTTATCATGGACTATTCAGGTATTTGCGGTGTATCTGCTGACGTATTTACAAGGGGAAATGCGTGCTGGTTGAATGGTAATTAATATTAACGTGCGACCACAACATAGCGTGCCAGTTCGGCGAACCAATCCGGGAAGCAACCCTATTGTAACAGAATATCTCTCTCCACGTGTAGATACTATGCAGATTCGCCGATTCTGCGTCTGTGAATGTGTATAGTCTTTCTACCATGGACCGTTATTTGGGTATTTGTCTGATCTAGCACTTGAATGAAACCGAACCGTGCGCACCGCTTGATTCTGCATTCCATTAATGCGAGCTTCATCGCAACTCGATTAACGCAAACTTCAGTAACTGGCAGTACGACTTGAATTAAACGATTGCGTAAATTAGAGGCAATTACGTTTCGTTTATTCTATTCGCGCATTAGATTGTACGATTTTAATCAGCGACGGTCTTTCTAATCGTTACGCTTGATACGTAGGCAACGTCGGTTTTATCGGTTTGCTTCTCTGCGAAATCAGTTGCGAATGGAGAACGGTTTCTCGCAGATCCCAGTACACATCTCGATCGTCAGAGTTGTCACTCTACTTAACTCTCGGCTTGTAACTCCGAGTCCGGTCGTTACGGACGGATTTGCTTTCACACGTAATAACCCAGTCCGAGCTATTCGCAACCCTCTAGATATGTACTCGAGGGCCCTCGTAGGCACTTGGACGAAGTCTCCGCAAATATAATTTCATGGTCTAAAGTCGCTCCGCAAACGACCACTTCATCAAGAAATTACGCGTGGGTAGTTTGGCCTAGTAGTTGCTGGTTGACGCGGCAAGCCGAGAGACGTGGAAGGACACCTCGCGCCAACTTACGATATCGCGATCGGTCATCGCGACACGATTGTCCGGTGAATGTCGGCGTTGCGCGTGTAAAACGTGCACGTACATGCAGTTCAGCTTTCAGACAAAATAATGGGGTCACTGATAAGAAAATTACAATTCTCATGAAAAATTCCGAGGGGTAACGATTAAAAAGCGGATATTTTTTCAATGCTGGGTCCAAAATCGTGTCCACTGCAAGCTGATCTGATGCACGTTCAGAAAAAGCCAAGGGGGAAACCCCTAAGGGCATTGCGGTGTACAGATTTGCGGCATTACTAGGTATTTTTTTGGGCATTAGTTTGGGCATTAGCCCTTGCTGGAGCCTTGTGAAGATAAAATAAGATAAAATAAGATAAATAAGATAAATAAGATAATAAGATAAATGCCCACTGGGCACTAGTGGACATTGGTATACAAGATTTTGGTCAGCGGTTTCTCCCTCGGAAAAAGCACTTGTAGCACTTCGCGGAGGGATCATGAATTGGCTGGACGGCGACTTAATGTCTGCTTCACCTACTACTATCTCATTAAGGTTCACGTGTACCGTATTTTCTGTCTCTCGAATAAGAAAACGGAAGAGGGCGACAGCGAGATTGCTTCTTGTAAAAGAGTAGCATCGTGTAAGTACGTTTCACTCGTTTCTGAGAGCAAACGGATAATAATCCAACCTTTAACGATGAGAAACACCGAGCGTAGAGATTCACCTTGATTCGTATATTGCTGTATACAATAATACACTATCTATCGTATACAATAATGACAATTTACGTCGAATCTTTATCGATTGCGACGATTTTAAATACGTCACTTCTTATGAATATAACAAATTAATTACACGTATAATCTATCACGAATTATATTACAAATTTTGTTTCAGTAATACAAATTCAGCTTTTTTTTATTTGTAACGCTTATTTATTTAAATACGCATTGTTTAATGTTTCCGTCTATTGGATGATGTAGTCTTATTCATTAATACCTGGACCTGCATTTTTATCATCATTGTATCGGGTGTTCGGTATTTTTCGAAGTACACGCGGCGCGGGCGAGTTGGTTCGGCGGTCGACCGCGAGTGTTGCGAGCGGAAAAACAAACGAGCGAGCGAGTTACCGAGCGGAGAAGGCGACTGTGTGTCGTCACTTGTGTGCGAGCTCTTGGGCGAGAATCCTCCGAGAGTCGCGAGTTATAACGTGTCGCCTAGAGTTGCGAGTTGCAGCGTGTCATCGAGAATTGCGAGTAGAGTTACGGGTATCATTGCGAGTATCACTGTGAGCCACTGCGCGTCGGGAACTGCCGAAACCCATGGGCCTGCGAAGAGTTCGGAATGAAGTTCCTTTTACTTATCACAAAACAAGATCTCTGCGTGTTGTGAGAGATATAATCCTACATCATTTTTCTTATCTATACAAATCACTGAGTTTCAGGCTGTATGTATGTACTTCACAAACTTCTATAGAAACTGTGTGAACCACATCTGAAACTCATCGATGTATTAATGGGAAAAAGATTACGAAAATGTGAATCTTGGTAAAACTGAGGTCCAAGCATCAATGAATAAGACTGTACATTGTTATAATTTCATGCCGGAGGCGAAGGATATCACCGAAGGTTACAGAGTTTTTGACTTACATTTAAACGCCCGCAATTTACAAGGTTTTCACGTTACTCGTACAATTTCGCATGGTGCACCAGCTTTGGAAATCGCAACATGGGGCACGTAGGAGAAAAATAAAAACACCTTTATTATGCAAATCGAACCCAAGCTATCGATTGAGACCACTTACAAGTTCATTGGATCAGCCGTTGTTGAGATTCGAAAGTCTAAGGGCCTGTCAACTTACGTATTCGCGTGAACTACACGGTCGGTCTCGCGCGCGCGCGCGGTTCTAGCTATGCTTATACTTGGCGCGAGACACTACCGTGTCTCGTGATAGCATTTTCGCCGAGTTTGAATCATTAGTGTCCTTATCGGTGTCCTCCTCGTACATATCGCTCGTTCGTGTCGGGGTAAAATTTTCGTTTCCTTGTTGCTAATTCCTTATCTGGAAGAGGCCTACCGCGCTTACGTGGTGGAGATTTAGTAACGCCGCGGCGAACGGCGCCACATTGCTGCTTGTGACGAATGGGGCGTATTACGCGCTAGACGTGGATTTTGCATTGCAAAAGCCGGCGCGTATTCGCGCGGGGCACGATCGGTGACTGTCTCGTGCCTCGAGGCGCCATAAGTCGTCGGGCGTTTCTGTTCTCGCGTGATGTTTCTCGCCGGTCTCTACGTGCCGGTAAATAATTGCGGAGCGCCGGACGGGCACACAATGGGACCGTAACAGCTGCCCCGTCGCTTTCTTTCCTTCCTCTCCTTCCGCTCGCGTTTTCCCCTTCGTCCAGTTTCATCTTTATGCAGCTCTTAATTCCGTTATTAATGCTGAACTCTGCAATCCGAATTCCTCCCCCCCCCCCTGAATAAACCAGTATTAAGTGTTTCTTTCTCATTAATTTTATGGCAAATGTAGCACCGCTGGTAATGAACTGACTTTAGTGATATTTAATCATCACAGTGCGAAAGAGTTGCACACTGAAGGAATCATTGCATGTGTAATAACGTATATTATTTGGGTAATTTTTTGGAGATTCCGGACATGCAACACAACTGTAACACTTAGAATTACGCACCGTTCTGTCAATATTTGAAGAACGATATGAAGAATTGTCGCAGGATCCGTTTTGATGTAAGATCGCAAATGGTAAAATGCGAAGCGACGATTTTATTTACGCAAACGCATTTTCTCATTGACAGTCTAATATCGATTATGTCACAATCTTTTCTTATTCGATTTTTAAACGACTCTCGATAATCAATTTTGCTTGAGTATCAAGGCAAAACAAAATGATACAGCGATATCTAAAATATCTAACTGCGGCGAATGCGAAAAGAAAAAGGAGCAAAGTAAGTTTCAGCCGACTGTCTTTGTCTGCCTGCTCTTACACGGGAGGATGTATTGTCACGCTCGTCCCATAGCAGACAGACTTTCATTCCTGCGAGTTGCTTGTTTCATTTCCACAGAAATTCAAGAAAGCTCGGGCTATCTCAAATTGCGAAAGCTGCATGCGCTACTCCTCGCTGGAGCTCAAAGGTGGAATGTAACAGACTCTTGAAATATTTATCTTGAGATCGCACAAAAGCGAGAGGATATAGCGACTGATTTTTTTCCCTCGAATGTCGCACGACGATTACGAATGTGAATAAGAGACGTATACTTTGCTTAACTAACTGTTCGATGTAAGCAAGTATGTGTTTCGATCTCTCTGAAATTCTTGTAACGGTTTGCTTATAAGAACATCGTAATACCACGATCGTACAATGATTCCTTCAGTACGAGTCTCCCCCCCCCCCCTCCCGCTATGCACGGTCATTGAATATCGCTAGGATTAGTTAGTTACCAGTAATGCTATGTGTTTATCGATCCAAGGAATTATCGAGTCACCGCAGGTGCAAACATCTCGACTTACGGTAATTAATCACGCGATGTTTGATATAATTATGCCGCATCTGCATCGTTGATGACACGAAATTCTATTGCCGTTGATATTGAGCAATATCAATTTTGCTATTCACATATCTCGCGATTCCAGCGGATTCATTGATTTAAGTGACACGACAAGCCAAAAGTTGTGAAATGCGTTCTGTGAATAAAGTCTGTCCGCTGTAACGTTTCTGTTACCAGTTAACAGGCGAATAACGTTCATTGACCTGCACGTGGTGAAGGGAGTGTTGCATTCTCTCGTAACTTTTATAGAATAACTGATTATTAGAATAAATATGTAGATTTAATTGTATTTCGAAACGGATGAGTGTGGGAAGAGGAATATTGAAACTTGACGTTTAACGCAGTACTTTAGCTCTACCGGACGGATATCCTTGTTTAATGAACCGCCCCGTAAGACGTAACACGGAAATTGATGGTATCCGCCGCGTACAATTATAGATGTTATAAATCTAACGCTCTATCTCGATATCTTTGTTACTCTCGCGAATAATCCTTGGGACACGTGAAACGACGACCAATTATCGCACCAATTATCTAACCGGTTTCTGCCTCTGCGTGTGCGCTCGGCCGCGTGAAAGATACAGAATTGTTGCGCTTTGATAGCGGTGTTAATTAAACGAGAGAAGACCGCGTGGATTCGCATATAACGGCCGAATTCGCTGCGAATTCCCATGGAAACGCCTCCGCTGCCGCCGGTGGTGGTGTCGATCGGTCGGCACTAACAATGCTCGGTGGTCCCTACATACATACATCGGTTTACTGCAAACTGTATTGGGTATATGGCATAGGGCTCCGCTCCCCGCAGCGGCCGAACGGGCGACGGACAGATTGATAGCCGCTTGTTTGTCGGTAATGCGTCGTGTTACTCAAAATTTACATGGGATGCGATTAGAGCCATTTAACCATACATTACCTCGGACCAGTGGCGTGAGTTTTCGCGTCGCGCTTACCAATACGAGCCAAAGGGTATCCGCGGCATTTCTCGCCGTAATCTCTTTTTCTTTCCCGGCCAACTCTCGCGAGTCCACGGGGAGCGAAACCGTGGCGAACTCGCAGAGTCTCGCGCTACCCCCGGTCACGCCTCGGTCGATTATCGCGATTCGTTCGATACGTAATGCCGGTATAACGGCGGTACGCTGCAGCGCGAGATGACGGCGTCAGCGGGCGCTTGGAGGCGAGCCGAGCGACTTAAAGAGGGAACGTAAATCGCCATTACGTGGCCGGCATGCGATCCGTTCTGCATCCACGGCGTCGGGCACCACCGAGAGTCCCGGGCTTACACACGTATACGCGCCCATTATGCGAGCGTATCTAGCCGTATGCCCGAGCAAAGTGGATATCCCGTGGTTTATGCGAGCAGGTGGAACGTGCGCTCTCGCCCGCGCAGCCGCCGTAACCATCTCTACACCTTTCCCTCTTTGCTTGGTATCTACTTGGTACGTAGGTAGGTAGATAGCTAGCCAGCCAGCCAGTCAGCTAGCTAGCTAGCTAGCCAGCCGGGTACGACACGCCGCGTGACCTGCGTCGTGTATTACGTATGTGGTGTCAGTAGACGCGGCATTCTGGTATCCTTCTTCGTGCCCAACCCCCGTGTAACGTGTGCATGCACGTTCGGCGCCCGGGGGAGGAAGGGGCAGGTGGGAAGCCACCGATATAATAGAGTCCGACGTGAACGGATCTCCGGGGGGTTCTCTGACCTTCCCCTTCGTGGGGTCACGTGACGCTCTCGGCAACCGTGTTATTCGGTTTAGATCGTACGTTGGCCGGCCTGGTTGCACCGTCGTTCTCTCGTATTCTCGACCTCTTGTCCGAAAGGATTACGATGCTGCTGCTGCTGCTGCTGCTGCTGCTGCTGCTGCACGGCCTTCCGGCGATTCCGTCCGGCAAAACCGGTCGCTTTGTTCTTCGTCGTTGTTACACTTGGCGTTCGTTAACGTTGCAAAAAGGTGTGGCAACGACGAGAGCGCGCGCCGAAGCGCCCCGAACTCGCCCCGTGCGTCGTAATTACAGTCCGACGATCACCGCGCATTTACATCGCGTCGCTATCGCGGCAACTTTGTCCAAACACAAATTATTCATTGTCGTTGCAGCAGGAAGCGACTCTCGGGTGGAATTCGAAATTACATGTTAAATCAGGAAGGAGCATTCTGGCAGATAATATGCAAATGCGCCGCCTCCCCCTGCATCAATACACGGGAAATTTATTGCCGGCGGATTTCATCGGGCTACACGTGTAGCCATCGATTCCGCTGTTGCTGTAACTGACGATTATACGCCCGCACGCCCGACCCCCGCGCACCGGAATCATTTAGTAATACGATGATTCAAGTAACCGTATCCAGTCACCCCGCTCGTCGGTTCGCGCCGCTCGCACGCTCGCGTTTCGGGTCTTACTCGGTTATACAAATACGGGATACCAGGAGTCGGACAACAACTATTCACGCTAGACGTTCCAGCAGAATGCCGCCCATTGTTTCCGATATTTACGACCTGTACGTCTCGATTCGCGCGTCTAAATCAAACTGCATGGCCGTACCAGTCTGGTGCGTGATACGGCATGGGTCTCTACTGCACAGGCGAGGGAGCCCTTCGACAGAGTGAGAGAGAGAGAGAGACTCGGCGCTTAATCAAGTCGCATGTAACGCGCGGACTCTCGAGCGAACACGAGCGGTGCCGCTTTAACTAGGCATGAACCTTGGGCTTACCCTTGAGATTGTAATTCTATCTCGTCACGGATCGGTTGCCCCATATGTCACTTTAGCCCTCTCGTGTCACCGTTGCGCCTTCCGCACTCCTTCCCACCGTCCTATAACATTTAACATGCGAGATCTTTACAATGCGAATCACGGCTCGCTATTCGTGCGAAAAGAGAGTTATCCGATTTGCACGGGGCTCAAAGCAGGCCAACATCTCGCTGCAAAATGTTTTATACATGCGAGCTTCGGCAGGAGATACCTGGGTCAAGTATGAAAATTCATCGTTAGACAATATTCCGTTCCCCCCCCCCCCCCCCGAAGATGAAACGCGAGATTAGATCTGTCGTACTTATTATCCCGGACAATGAGAGGTACGTTGTTTCATTTCCTAAAGCATCCTTTAACATCGCGCTCGCAATTGCGCGAACAAAGGCGCTTCACATGCCCGCGTGGAATGGCACGAGGTCGGGTTGCTCTTCAGTTCCTTGTAATGCGGCTTATACTGGGATGTATATACGCGAATGCGCGTACGGACATAGCCGCCTGCCTATACTGTTGCCAGTAATTCTGACGATATCGTGCCCGTACCTTCGCATTCGCGGCGCAGCGTTACGAGGGCTAGACTAATACGGCATTCCAACGATATCTCCGCGCCGCGAAAGGGTAGGATCGAAATAGAAATCCCGGAACTTGTAATCACGTCGACGCCTATATGTATGTTTTACGATAGTGAGCTATGCGCCAAGTGTATTAGACTATCGATAGCCGGCGTGTTGTATACACGCGGTTTTTTTCTCTCTCTTGCCGCTATTCGCGAGTTCACGATCGCGGAAATCGTGCCGACGCGGTAACCATAAATGACACGGGAATAACTTATCCGGGGAAGAAATAACGCTCGCGCGAGAGCCGTGCGACTTTTCGCTACGACTTGTGGCCTTTTTAAACCGCGGGTTCTAACGCGAGAAGCGGGCCGCGCGCGGGAATTGGCAGTAATCGCTGATTTACAACGTGTCTGAAAAGTTTCTTATTATCTCGTCACGACGCGCTCGTCACGCGGCCGCTCGGTCGGCGGGGAGGGCGCTAAAAATTTGCAAAATTGCACGATCCCTGCCGCTCTTTGCGATTCCGTCCGCTACTCGCTCCGTCGAACGTAGCCTCGCTGCGCGACCGTCCCGGGATCAGGCCGTCATGCTCGACGGAGCGAAGAAATGCACGCGCCCCATTGATTTATTTATTGTTGAGCGCGCGACACCGACGCGCACGCGCGCGAGCGACTCATTCGCAGAAATTTAATTGCCTAGATAAAACTGTCGTAAAATCGCACGCACGTAGGGACGCATGCACGTCTATGTAGACGGCGCGCGGGAGGACAAAGAGGATCGCACGCGCGACAGTGCGCGCCACGCACGTTCGCCGCATTCGTCTTCCGGGGACTCGCGCACGGTGAGAGTGCAGCGGCAGCAACGAAGCCCAGGCTGCATTTGCCGCCGCTCTGAAATCATAAAACCTTATTACACGGCGGATGCTGCACGTAGCTTCTCCTATGTACGTCTCTTTGTCGCGCGAGTACGAGCGCACCGCCGCGGATTAACCGACTCTATGAGGCTTAATGCGACCCGCCGGGCGTTTTTTCGGGGAGGACCGAATTTCGTCCGCGCGCGTATTTTTCGCGCGAGAAAGCCGAGAGAGGGACCGTGGCTAGACGCGCCGGCTAAGACCCGGCGATGATCGCGGGTATGCGCGAAATTAATAATGTCGCGCAATTGAGCGTGATTAATCGCGGAATTATAACAGCCGCGATAATTAATACTGCGAGTCTCGTACGTGATAATCGATTACGTTAAGCTATCGCGAAATTGCGACTGGAATAAATAGCGCTGACGTGGCAATCGGATTTGTTTTACGCGGGACGGAGAGACCGGGAGCTGACACTGTAACAAGCGCGCACAATACGCACAGCGCGCGCGTTTATCTCGCATTACGGCAATGCCAATTAAACCATCCGCCCCGGAGTTATGACGGAAATAGTTGGGGGTTAAATTACGTTCCTTGTAATGGCTTCTCGATCGCTAAAACGGCTGTAAAAGACAATCGACGGGGAGGAATCAACTGCGGAGAGAATTCACAGTTAATTGAGCGCTTTAATAAGGCAGACTGATTGTTTTCTCTTATTATTACAATTATTCTGTTTATTCGAGAATCGTGTTTTCCTCCACAAGAAACCCAGGAGAAACGTTAACAATCTTGAAATGAGATTTAGTTGCAAATGATCGATGCCGTTAATTGGCATCTAAATCGGTGTCAATGTTTTCCAACGCTGTATATTAATTTCGTGAGATAAGTGCAGCGAGATAACTGCATTCTTTAGGCGATACAGATGTACCGTTCTGTACCGCCGCGTTTTATTACATTAATTGTGGCAAGGACAGGAAATTTTTCCGTTCATTTTAGTAGTCTATGGAATTGACTCTCGTCCACGTGTACAACCGCATGTATATATAATCGCATAACTTAACGATTGAACGTAATTAGTTTAGCACGCGTTCGACTTTTATGCCTTTCCAGCGCGAAGGAAAAGCAGGCCGTGAATAAAGTTTGGCCTTTTTAACTCTTGATTTCAATCGGCCCCGGCGGTGTCTCGACGCGGCGGCGCGAGTGTAGTACCACCGCAAGTTGTTGGAATATTTCTCCGGCCGTTCATTAATTATGCAACACGCCTGCCCTCGTCACCTAGCCACCTAGAGCCACGAGGATCGAGGTAATCGCTTGGCCTTAATCGTATGACCGATCGATCACCGCCGATAGACCGGCACGCCGCGCCGGCAGGAGGCAGAGATCGTAGGAGGAGAAAAGGAGAGGAGACGCGGCAGTGAACTTTGGCCTGGTTGGACCGCGCGCGGATCGCGAACCTGCTTTTCAAGCGAATTCTAGTAACTTTATGTTTCCAGCAAACGGTACGCCAAGTGCTCGGATACGCTAATCGAATAATCGCGCGGCTGCGTTCTCCGTCGACCGCGCGAGGTCGGACAATTAAGAAGGCAGTGGCAACCGGTTTTCCAACTCGGTAGTCCCCGGATTTCCAGTGGATACACGAGAAAGATATATGGGAACACGAAAGCGGCTCATTATTCATAGAGCGATGCTTATCGAGGCGCGATACATTTTTCGCCGTTCGCGCGGCAAAAGTTGGAAATCGGCGGCGATTACGAAAAGAGTCTATATATCACTTCGTGACGCATTCCCCGTCTTCGTCCGTCGGCGTTGCATCAATTTCAAGATAAAGCACGATCGCGTGGAATCCCGTGGTAACTCGTGCGGTTTCTGGCGCGGGAGATGGAACTGAATCACGGGCCGGCCGCGATCTCGCCGCCAGAATCTAATCGTACTTGCCTACCCGCGTGTGACATTATTGTCATGCGCGTTCGAGCACTTTACACGCCATTTACAGCGAAGTGCAGCCGGCCCGGTGCGGGCCGGCCAGTAAGATGAAACGACGCGTGCGGCGCGACGCGTACGCTCGCCCGCACGTCGATTTCCCTTGACATTGCGCGTCGCGTCCGTCTGTACCGGCGCCGCGTGCGTTTCGCGCGTGCCTACTCGCTGCCGCTTTCATTCACGCGCGCGCGCGCGCGCACTCGCGATCTGAGGCACATTCGGTTCGTTGCCCGAATCGTCACGGTGGATGCGAGACCGGCCGTCCTATTTATATTCAAGACTCGCCGGTACGCCATTCAGTCGCGGCGACGTTTGTCGCTCCTCGAGCGAAAAGGCCGCTCTGCGCCTCGCGTCTCGTGTCTCGTTTCGTTTCGAACAGCTGGTTAATATTAACGTTTAACTTTTTGAAGCATACATTTTGCTATTGAACCATTTTTTTGTGAAGCTTTGTACACAGGGGTTTTTGGAGTTGCTGATTACGAATCCGTTATCAGATTTTCATAATTCAAGATGGCGGAATTCAAAACTTGAAAAAATAACGTCATTCAACTGTAATTTAACTATGCTAAGAAACATTATTTAGATATCATTAGAACCCATGGAATCTAAATTCCAGTTGAAAATTCTTTTAGAATATAAAAAATAGCGCCCGCAAAATGGCGGATGCAAAATTGAAATTTGATCATTCCTGTCCCTACCTAGAGCTAACGACGCGGACGCGATGAGTCCCTCAATGCCGTAATCAAACAAAAATGCTGAAAAACTTGAGAACTTAAAACTTCACGTACTTTGCATCCGCCATTTTGGGTCGGCCATTTTTAATTTTGAAAATCTGACATCAGATTTGCAATGAGCAAGCCCGAAAATCCTTTTGCACAAAGTTTTCAAGGAATAGTCTTAAAAAACCTGGTCAATAATGAATTTTTCCGAAAAAATTGCTGTTTTTCATATTTGTTTATTTATAAAATTTGCAATAAATATCAAAGACTACTAAAACTCTTTTTATGTTCTTTTATTGCTAAGATATTAAAAAATGCAAAAACCCGACCTAAATGCGTTAGCTAGAAATTAAATGGCCGAAGAGTAAAGTAGTTGAGGTGGTAACGTGGATTATCACTATGCTTCAAAGGGTTAAATAATTGCGAGGGACTGAGCCAATACGAGTATGATTAACGCTTTGCGAAGCGATAAGGAACGCGGATTGAGTCTTTGGAACGGCTTGTATATTAGTATTGCAGATAACGCGACCGGAGAAAATACTGTAGGAGCGTGTTCATTGCCGTCGCGCACATCTCTCCAGGTCGACTTTACATGTTTCGACGGGAATTTAGGACAGAGGAACGTGGGAGTGTCGGAGAGAAGCGATTTGCCGGGAGAGATCATCTTTCCTCCGATCGCGGTCGTTAGGGAAACGGACTTGCGTGGACGGAAATAATTGCGGATGGCATTTAACTCGCACGACACGACGCTCCTATATTTACCACTCGGACCACTATTGCCCAAAAGTTTTCCCCGAGAGTCGAAACCCAGCCACGAGCCTCTGCCCCGAAACGGGCACGTTACCGACAAACAAAGGGACAAGAACAATCGCATCTTCCGATCGCAGAGGTGACGTGATCGTCCATTCACGGAGTGATTTAACGCGAACGTTTCAACATTTGCCTTCCACTCGATATCGAGAAATTCTCATCTTTTCGACCTACTTTTTCCCCCTTTTCTTTTTTTCTTTTCTTTAACAGTCACGTACGCGACTTGAATTTATAAACGAGTCGCGAGCGACTCGAAACGACCCGGTGTTGTTGCTGATATTAACGTCGCGCGTAATACCGATCGGTTTATTCAACTGTTATCTGAAGGAGCACGAAGGAACGTAATACGTGTCAGTGACAGAGTCGCAGCCGATGCAGACACGTTTCCGCCCGGCGCGATATATATCTTTATTTTCAACGGAGCAGGCCGTCCGATATAGATTGCGTACGCCATGAGCAATCGACGTTTATAGTGTAAATAGACAGAAGAGGATGAAACGCGAAACCTGCCGTCACGGCGACTGTCAGACGCAGCTTGGCTTCGGCCATCAAGCGCAGTCTCGCTACGGTTTTGTTGGCCCCTCTACGACGGGGAACACAGAGTTGCTACGTCAGTGTGAGTCCGCCGCGGAAAAACGACGAGCGTCGCTCATCCCGAAGATGAGTTTTCTATTTCCAGGAAAGATACGGTGAGGGATGACATAATTTGATGATACAACATGATCTACGTCGGGAACTTGCTCCGCTTCCTTTTCTGGCGGCACCGAGACCGTTACGGAAGAGCAATCGGAGGGAGACAAGGAGGAAAGTGCGTGTCATTTAAGGAATGAGTTTTCACGATATTACCCGCGTCATCAAATTGCGCCGCTTCATCGGAAGGATTTCAATTCTCGCGCGCGCGCGCGATAACAATGACGTGTAATTTTGTATGAAAGTAAATTTATATACAACGTCGAGCACATAAAGATACGCTACGTGAGGCACTTTACGCATGTATACGCGCGCGTGTGTTTGCTCGTCGGCTGATTGCTCGTACGTGAGTTTTCGGTAGGTCGGATTACGTGTGAACGAATCATCGTCGGTTATTGCCAATCGACCTACTGACTTTTAACAGGATACCGCTGGCGCTCCCTCTAGATGAAAATTGACATCATCGCGTGATTTTCAATACGTGACAGTCGTTCAAAAGCGCGCGATGTTACGTGGTCGCACTTATTCGTCCCACGTATCCTTTGCCTCCCCCCCCCCTCCGTTTGCGACGTACGCCGCAATCGCGACACTTTCATTCGACCAATTTTTCCCACAATTTGCATAATGATCGCGGGACGATCGACGCTTTAACGAAATAAAATTCATTGCGTAACGTAATGCGAAAGACATGCAAATGCGGCGGATATTCAACTAGTAACTGCACGAGAGCGGTCGATCGCGCGTAGGAACAAGGGACTACGCGAAATCAATTTCGCACGCAGCGTAATAAGCTTTAATCTCGATCTCCCTCGAGAAAGGGAGACTCTAATACGGCCGTGAGTAGTGGGCCGGTCGTAATCGCGGCTGGATCATTAATCTGGCAGGCGTTGCTCCGTGTAGGCCGTATCAGAATTCCCGACATCGATCGCGCTCTCCTCCACCTTGCGCCGGCCAATTTTCCAGCCGCGCTTCGCGCGATCGTCGTCCCGTTTTCGTCGCCGCGGCGGACGCGGAAGGGAAAGGAAATTAACAAACGTATTGTAACGTCAAGCGAAATAATTTGATGCCGAGATAATATCGATTTGATAGCGGACGGAGAAATCGCGGGCTCTCCATTACACAACGGAACGCGACTGCATGAAGGAAACACATATGTGTGCCGCTGGGAGACGGTTTCGGCGATCATTACACAGGAGCGGACATGAGATATCGATCGTCGCCGACGATATTTCTCCCGGTGGCAGCTTCGTTGTCGCTCCGCCGCGTGGTATTTCGCAAGGGAAACGCGTAGACGTGGAATTAAATAATTTCGCGGCGAGACGATACCTCATTTCTTCTTCAGAAATTAATGCACTTTGTTACCTTCGCCCGTTTGTCTAGTCTCCCACACGTTCGCGTTCTCTCTCTCTCTCTCTCTCTCTCTCTCTCTCTCTCTCTCTCTCTCTCTCTCTCTCTCTCGCGTGCGCTTTGTTTCTTCGTTGCCCCGCTGCGTTTTGTTCCCGCGTATGTTACAAGATAAGCTGCTTTGCTTAATCTTTCTCGATACCCGCGACTTGCTGTGGGTGGAAGATTGGTGAAACCCTGTGTTCTAATATGTATAAGAAGCATACCAGAGCCGGGGAATTATCGCGTCGTGCACGTTGCTTTAACTCGTGCTCTGAATTATCGCTAAAACCGTTTTACCGTCGCAGCGTCGCATCCCTTATCGCCATCAGGCAGATTAGCGCGAGATGGTGGCCGCCTCATGAGCAATTATGTTTACCCCGCGCATCGACTTAAGCCTGAGTTACATCACTTTTTTCTGGTCGTATTAAACGGCGCTTTATTGCATTTTCCGCTGTATTTAACAAGTGCACATCTCGGCATTTTAATGCCGCCCTTATCTAACGTTTAAAGCAGGTTTTGAGGGTCCGTCTCGTTTTGCAATTAAACTATTAACGACGTCGTTGCGAGAAGACTCCGTGTAGCGTTAAATTTTACCGACGCAATATAAAACCACCAAATGGCTTAAACTTCTTTGTGAAACACGCTCGAATTAGCGTTTTACAGAGATAACGATATCTTAATATCGATCTTGGCATACTCCCGCTTTAATCTATCTTCCTTCTCTCTCTCTCTCTCTCTCTCTCTCTCTCTCTCTCTCTCTCTCTCTCTCTCTCTCTCTCTCTCTCTCTCTCTCTCTCTCTCTCTTGGGTTTTTCTGAATTCACTCTTTCCATCAATCTCCTCTTTATACTAGTGCGACGAGGTAAATATAACACGTTATGTTTTATCCTCACCTCGTACGTTTTGCTCGACTTATCGGAAACGAACGACAAATAAAATTCCACTTTGACCGACGTTACGCGATCGGCAGACCGGAAAGTGTAATGAGGCATTCGTGATGGCGTTTGCGTGTGTAGCATGCGTTAAACGACCACGCTTGGCGCCATGTGTGTTATAATCGACGTGTTACTTCCCTGTTGCAGGTGAGACCAACAGAAGACTCATTGAAATTACCCGAATGTCCGGCCATTATCGCGCCGCCGTGCAACGAACAATGCCCAGGTAATATCACGGTAATATCTTACGTAAGACACACATTACGATCTCGTGGTACCGGCAGCACGCGGGGCGACGTGCGTTCATTGTCGTAATAATCCAGATATGAGCTAATAAAGTAGCTCTCGTGACAGTAAATTCGTCGCCTCCGCGAGTTTTACAACGTATTTGCAATCGAGGCTCCCGATCGTGTCGCGCGATTAGGGTTACCATAATAAAATTTTCAGAACTAGAACTTACAGTTTAAAAACCCCGGACATTTCGTTTGCTGCCCCGGACACATACAAAAATGCACATACACACACACACGCACACGCACACACACACACACACAGTTTAGCAAATTAATTATAATAAATAAAAAATTATTTTACATCTCGTTTTTATTATATTATATACTTAAGGAAAAATGAAAAAATTAAACCTTTGATCATTTTTTACTGGCATCATAAAGTGATACATACAAATATACATTAAATTATTATTTTAAATTGCATATTACTGGCAGTTACTCTTTCTCTTTAAGGTTAAGGCTCTTTGTTAGTTTTCATTGATGTCAGATTCGAGACATACGACGCGCACGCACAGAATCGTATAGCGTTTTCGATTGTAACGGATTTGATCAACCCGAAGTCGATTAATAACGTTCGCCAATCAGAGCTATTTATTTTTCAAAGAAATTGCTGTGGTTGGTCAATGATGTCATTAATCGACCTCGGGTCGATCAAATCTGTTTCATTCGAAAACGCTAGTAGTGGAGCTATAAATATTTTTAAACCCCGGATCAATCCCGGACATTCATAATTACCCCGGACACATTCGAAAAATCCCCCCGGACGTCTTAAAAAAGAGGACGGTGTCCGGGGAAAAGAGGACGGATGGTAACCCTAGCCGCGCGATCCACGTGAAATCGTGGAAACTTTCGCAATGTCGCCCGTGACGTATTTCCGGAGGCGGCCGTTATTGTGCGCGACTTTAACGTGTCCCGTCAAGACAAAGCGGACTCGTGTAATTTCGAAGTTAAGCGTATTCCGCGATCATGGGCCACGGCGTATTTCTCGTTAACGGCAAAATATGTTAATGCGCTCTAATCTACATTTTATGCAAGCGCACGATTTGTAATTGTAATTCATGAAATACGCAGCCTTTGGCGTAACCTTGTTCCCCACTCTTTGCCTCCATACTTGTCCACCAACAGTGTCATTTCTTTTTTACGCGAAGACAATGAAACTTTATGATGAAAATTCTATGTACGAGACATTCGGAAATTAAGGTTACAACGTGTCTGTAGCTCCGAGGGAAATTTCTCGTTTTTAACTTGGCATTCCTGCTTGAAAAAGGAATCTTACCGAAGGGAACAAGCGGTCGGGCAGGTCAGTAGTTCGATTGGTTGCGTCAGAATCGTGTCGTGTCGACATGAACCCTGCAATTCCCGATCCCGCCAAGTGTAAAGTGCGAGTGCCGTCATGCCATATCTCGTTATCGCTAAAAAAGAAAAGCCCGCCAACATCTACCGCGAAATTGTTTCTGTTTACGGCAACGTCCTGTCCCGTGATAAAGTGACAAAGTGGCGTAAGGACTTTAAAAACGGTCGAATAAACATTCATGATGAACAGAGGTGGAGGCAAGAACCCCACACAGCACAGAAAGATTGCAGGAAGATTGCAGAAATGTTACATTGCAAGATTGCAATATTGCAGCAACGTTGCGCAACATTGCTGCAACGTTGAAATGTCCGCCCTCAGAGAGATTGCAGTGCAACATTTTAGCAATGTTGCAGTGTAATATTTTTGGAATAATTTGTTGTTGTACATAAGCAGAGAATTTACTAATTACATACGCATCCGGGCCTTTTTCGATACACAGCAAGCTATTGCGAAGCATCCTAAGGAGATTATGCGCTTCGCAATAGATGGAGATTGCGAGCAACACCGCACTGATCAAGTACTTAATAATTCGCGCATTATTGGTATCAACGAAAATAACATTATAAAATTCTCGTAATTAGAAACATTTTTTAAATAGAAAATATAGTATTTTTATTATTTTTGAAACATTGCTGCAATATTGCTATCGAAAGTTTGCAATTTTATATCCCTGCAATGTCTCTGCAAGATTGCAACGTTTCTGCAATGTAACCGCAACCATCTGTGCTGTATGGGAACGTGCGACAAAGGAATGCAAAAGTTGATACTCCGGCTCACCAAATGCTTGGAACTGAATGGCGATTACGTGGAAAGATGGTGGTATACTTGTAATATGTCATATAAGTTTCATTGATAAATATGCATGTTTCGATTTTTGTAGAATGTTGTAACCTTAATTCCCGAATATGCCTCGTACATCACGAGCAGTGTTGTGCAAGGTACATTATTTTTAGTACCTAGTTACAGGTACTCTAGAAAAAATGTACCGAGGTACAGGTATAGGTACTAGGAAAACAAAATACCTAGGTACAGGTACCTCAAATGTACCTTAAGTGTACCTAGGTACAGGTATTTTCATTTATTAGCATAAAATTTCAAAATAAATAGACATTTATGATTTCATGTGTGCAGTTGTACTTGTAGGGATATAAAGGTTATATAGAGGGCCTGTTCTTTTTAACTGCACTGTTGTAAACTAGTGCAATAAGTTAAGGTGCATTTACGTGCTCATTGTAAAGGTGACGTCACATGGAGCGTAATTCGCGTAAGCGTAACCTGCGTAACGCCAATCACAGAACCATTTCGACGGAATTATTGAAACGGTTCTCTTAGAATGACCCTGTGATTGGCGATACGCAGATTACGCTTACGCAAGTTACGCTCCATGTGACACAACCCTAAGACCGGTATTCATAGTCGATTCTTATTTCAAAATCATCTTAAGTGTTGTCTTAAGACGCTAATACAAAGTAACTTAAAATGTACCTAAATATAGGTACCGGTACACAAGAAATTGTACCTAAATGTAGGTATAGGTACCAGAGAAAAAAAGTATCTCGGTACAGTAACTTGGTACGTAAAATTGTACCTAGGTACTGCACAACACTGATCACGAGACACGGTAGTGTCTCGTGCCAAGTATAAGCGTAGCTAGAACCGCGCGCGCGCGAGACCGACCGTGTAGTTCACGCGAGTACGTAAGTTGACAGGCCCTCAGATTTTCAGATCTCAACAACGGCTGATCCGATGAACTTCTAAGTGGACCCAATCGATAGCTTGGGTTCGATTTGCATAATAAAAGTGTTTTAACAACATCGGTGATTTTTATCGACCGTATCTGGCAATTTTAATAATACAGAAAATTTATTGCAAGAAAAATATTACCTCGGCCTGGGTTTGAACCTGGACACCCTTTTTTTAATTTGAACAACCCTACGCTATAACGTTTCTACGTGAGAAACTTGGCGAAGCTAGCACTCACGTCGTTTGACGTACTTGGCATGTGCCGTCACTCGAAGTTCACTTGGTTCTTGCGCCCGGCCACGGGCGACCTTCGAGCTCTGCTGTTCGAGGGAACCGGCAAGAAGCGCTGCGGCACCGACAAAGTCTCGCGATTCGATGGACCACGAAAACGTCTGTTACACTTCTTACACCGACTGCATTCTCATTTACGATTCCGCGCAGCAGTCTCACGCCCGTCGATACACCGGTGACTAAGTGTTCGCGGAAAACGCCCGGGTACCCGACGTTTTGGAATGGATTAAGGCTGTGCGACGCGTCTGCAACGACCGGGCGCGACTACTTCTTACACGCCGTAAGATTGACGCGTACGTGAACAGAATGAATTCCCGGGTCTTAAACCGCCGACGTAAGGCGAGGCTCCACCAGACCCCCGTAATTTGCCGTAAACTCAACTGGATGCTTAGTCACATTAGCTCGCAGGCGTGTATTTGAACGTACTCGTCGCTAAATTTGGCAAGACGTATCGTAAAATGAAGGCGTCCTCATTGTTACGAATTGTGGTATTAACTCGGCTCTCTATTTTTGGTGGCCGCCCGTGCATACCCTAACGCGTAGACTGTAAAATATTATTGCGAAATAATCGATTCCAGATAACGGCGATAAAATACATGCGCTTTCCGTCGAGTTATTTGCGGGTTAATGAGATCCTATCGTTTTCGCCAATTACATTGAGTTTTTTAACCTGTGCACTCACGGAATATAAACGGCAGTATCGAGGGAGCTGCTATTCCAGGAATGTCGTGTACGTGCTGGCGCTTTAGTGGAGAACCGCGCGCGCCGTAAAGGTATTTCTAGCCTAAACATAATAACGCTCGAACAACATTGCATCGCGCGTTGAGCCTCGGGTTTATCATTTTTCCCTCTTTAATGCCATTGACCGTACAGTCCGCTCAATGAGAAACGTCAGTTACGTTACGCGTTCGTAAGTGAGTCGCCAGCGTGTGCAATTATGATGATTGATCTTTCCACCTTCGCTACGCAACACTTTTATCTCACGACTTGTTTCACGCTCCGAATGCGAGTAACGCCTCGTTCTCGGCGCAACGTACGGCTCTGCTGGTAGTGATAAAATGTTAGCGAGGTGCACGTGAAGTAGTTAAAGCGTCGTGTTAAACGGAGTGTAATAGTAAATCAGTCCAGTTGACGTTTTATTTTGATCAGTGCAAGAAATATTTGTACAACTCGTACATTCGACAAGATGTCGCGATTCTTTCGCGTTTAGTACTCGGGACTTTCTCTGCTGGAGACTCGCACCTTGAAAGAAACATCCGAGAAGAATGTAGATAGATGGGGGGATTGTTACAAGTGACGCTAATAATGCAGTGTAGCTCGGATCTCGTAGAAGCCTTTTTTGAGAACTGCGCTCTCGCCATGCGCTCGCTAACGGGCAGAACTTGTGCAATGCGATTTAATATAATCGTGTATAGACTATTTGTCTTGTCATAACGATGTCCCTTTAGTGCATCTCTGACGTGCAGACCGACTCCGTGTTTCAGATATCGTGTGTGCTCTTAGCGGTCGATGTGCGCGTGGGCAAGATTGACATTATTAATGCATTTATTCATAGGGTCAATTAAAATTTATGTGAGAGGGAGAAAGAGAGGGAGAGGCGCGGCACATGAGCGATATAACTATTATCTCAATTCAGCTAATGAACTGTTGTGTTTGTTGTTAACTCGCACGACGAGAGGAACGGAGCGAGGATAAGCTCGAGAGAGAGATATCTCTCCTTTCTTTTTATCCTCCTTCCGCATGGTCGATCTTGCAGACTGCAATTTAGAAAATACTTATGTGGAACGTGCCATCCGCGTCGAAGTAGGCCAAGCGAGCGATGCAATTAGCGTGCCTCGTTTTTTTCTTATTGCCTTTGTCGTCCCGGTACCGATCTTACAAGTCCGCGCGTATGTTCTGCTACCTTTTATTAGCAATGTAGATATCGATGCGCAATCCATGCGCTGTCGACTGGGTATCACGCGGCACAATAGCATCGGAAACCTATCGACCGGCAGCAATATCGCTAGCACGAATATACGTTATCTATGCGTTATACAGTCACGCATAATATGTATTTGTGCCACGTCGTATGTTCGAGAATACGGATGCCACTTTGTATGAAATTCGGATATCTCTGTCATTCGTGTTACGAGGTAAAATACGTACGACGTAAAATCCCTTTGTCGCCGGTAACAGTGCACGGCGCGTGATACGAGAAATGTGCTCTTAATTATACATTACAACTTTTTGCAAATATTTCCTACAATAATGGAGTACGAAACAGTTGGCACAATTGCATGCAAAAAGTTCCCGATTATCCTCCATTTCTTTCATCTTGTTCCTCTAAGACAGGAGAGCTCGAACATCCGGCTTGTCACGAAACTTTTAATGAAAGTTCGCCGAGTTGTTGAATCTGCTCGGATAATTCGCGCGCCCATTCAAAACCGCCACAATTTTCAAGAGATCTCAGTCAGCAATTCGCTTTTTCTTAAACGTTCTATTATACGCGTCTGAATCGATTAATGTCGCGTCCCATCGGCGCCGAAAGTTATCTTAATAGCAACGAAAATAGAGGAATGCATTTCTGGTTACGTGGTTTGCCTTAATCAGTTTGCGCCGAACCATCCTGTTGTCCGCGTTACATCCATATTTATGAGTAAGCCATAGTGTCTGGCTATACACAGCGCATACACCAATACGTACGAATAAAGTACATAACGCGCATTTATACCTACGTCTACGGCTGATACCTCAAGGCTGCTCTTCGATAATGTTTTGTCTTTGCGATTTGTGAAAGTAGAGCGCAGCTTAATTTTTTATCACGTCGATAGTTCCGACTAACTTTTCACAAACGGAAGTTAAACGCCACGCTCCATTAGCGCCTATTGTCGTTTCGGACGAGTCATTCGAGTCACGTGGAAGGAAGATGTCTAATATTTTATTTCACGGGTGGTTTTAGAAACAGCTAGCCGGGTGTAGTCGGTTCCGGACCGAGCAAATGTATGCGAGCGAACACGAATGGAGAAAAATGACGAATGGAAAATTTGCTTCGGTGAATGCAAACAGCATCGCCCAGTATTGGCAGCGCTCATTAAAATATTCGCGTTTATTGAAACAAAGTCGTTCACTCGTGCGTATTCGCGTTCGTAGTTTTTCAAGTTTGATCCAAACTATTCTTCGCACATGAATAAATATCGCGCGTCATGCGTTAGTAATTAGTCTAACGCGAGCAATGCAGCCCATAACTATTGATCGCAACGTGTGTTCGCTTTCTCAGTTAATTGGCCAAGGGTTGGAAGCTTTGTACAAAGAGTTGCGTATACTCCGCTCTCGTTGCATGTAGAATGATTTGGCGTGAAACGCATGTGGCATGCACTTTTTACGGCTTCATTGTGTGAAAATATACATGTAAAAGCGCACCTACGTATTCGCAGCACCGGTCCGTAACATCTCAATTTTTCTATGCATTTTGCGCGCGTAGCGATGGCCGATATCTCTCCCGAATCTGAAATTTGTAAAAACTTTTATGCCACGCTGCATTGTTTCGATATTACCGAATGTTTACTTATATAGGTAATGTAACTTTCTATAATCGTAGAAGGAAAAATGTACGGTATTACTTGTATCGATGCAGGAACTATTATAAAATTTTACGTGTCTCTTTTTTTTACGAGTATTCAATGCATTTATGGAGGTAGATAATAAATTAATAAAATTCGTATATGTATTAAAATACCGCATGGAATGGATTATAGATATCGATTTATTCGTTTTCTAAAAAGTCCGACCGCGTTATTTCAATTTACATTTTCGAACTGAAAAAGTTAATAAATCCGATATTCTAAATTCAAGATGACGTTCTATTTTACATAGTATCGTTATATTTCTTTTATGTTCCATCAATATCTGTAAAATATTGATAGAAAATTGCACGAGTTACGATGTGGGAAATTATGGTTATTACGGTTATTCGCAAATGGTAGTCAATGATTATGAGTCATCGATGATCGTTTCACGAGCGCGCTTCTTTGATCTATTAAATTTCTATTACGGTCTAATTAACCCGGTTTTCTTCCAAGATTGACGTTAAAAATGCCACGGTTGCTGCTCGTGCATGCAAATTGCGCTTTCCGCGTTTACTTTTTACCGCAATGCATATTGTTTCTAAGAAATAATTTTGTTTGAAATATGATTATAGGATTTAAGAGCGTATTCTGTTTACCGACTCATGTGTATATGTCGCTTTTGCTTTGGCCACGTATCGACTGTGGAATACCGCAGAGTAAGGCGATAGAATAGCCGAACTCTGCTCGTTGCGAGGGAGACAGGTTTTTGACTCTGTGCTATCTTTTATTTTGGTTTCGATCTTGAAGGCATACGAGCGCCACGAGCGTGAAGAGGGAGTCAGTCAGTCCTTGACAGTCGCTCGGAAAGGACGTCTAAATATTCGTTGGCTGTACTCACTGTATTTCGACTGCTGTTACAAAATAAACCCCACACATGACCCCCACGAAAATATATATGGGAATATATTTCGTACATTTGGTGTATAAAAATTCTATTTGAAAAATCGTAAATAATATATATGTCAAAAATATACTAAACAATGTATGTGAAATATATGAACAGTATTTAAATTATATTTTTATAATTTCGCAATGACGCTCTTCGCTGCCGCGAAGCGGCGATCGCACGTTACATTTTCTCGTATTTAAAAATTAACCAACAGCAGTATATAAAAAGTGGCGAGAAAGATCTAACAGTTGTGGCAAATGAAATCAATTTGATCTCCGCTGTTAAAGCGTTGAGAACCTAAGTTCTAAGATACTTAGAACACATAATGTAATATTCCTTTTAATATTTTTATATAAGATATATGATAAAATATAAAAATATACAACGCATACATTAGACGTATATGATTATATACACAGCTGTGTATTATAATGTATATATATAATGTATATCATACATTTTATTATATATTTTTAATGCATATGAATGATATATGAAAAATTCCAATTTATTGGTATTACATATAGTAGTAGTATATATTTCTTATAACGCATATACGAGTAATATAAAACGAATGTGTCCTTTCTGCTTTTCTTTATATATAATAAAATTTTTTTTTTCGTGGGGGGGAGGGTCTGTGTAGGGATGTTAAGAATGTTGCTCAATCGATCGTTACGTAAGGAAACCTTGTCTGCGATTAAAGATAGTCACTTTTCAATGAATGGCAGATTCGATTCTGTTCTCACAACAATTTTCTTCCTACGACAGTCACTCTTTTCAGTTGAACGAGTTCGGTGCATTAAGGGACGACTGTTCTAGAAGGATGCATAAACAGCAGACAATAGCCGTTGCCATATATACGTCTTTTTTTTTACGAGGCAAATTTTCTTCGCGATGAAACCGCAGAAGAGGGAAGTGGACGGGCAAACAAGCACAAACCACTGACACACTTAGCTCCTCGGGGGAGTAGTTACCTCGTAATAATGTATAAAAAGTCTCGACAGTACGTGATGCAGTTTGTGTTCGCTCAGATAAAGTACCGGTTACGGGCGTTTTTACGAGTTTACCTCTCGAAAGAGAGTACATAATATGTCGCGACGACTCGCGTAACGCGCACCCATCTCGCCAACGAAATTTGTGTATTAACGCTCGATACATTACGCGATCATTACGCGAGGATTCAGCGGGAAATTTATTGGCCAATTATAAGCGCATAAACTTGAATTTTTACGCCGCCTTATGCAGCAATTATTAGACGGATTCTTGGACTGAAGGAGACTCGTCTCTTGGAATTCCGCTGATTTTGCTGTTGCAGGTGCACCACTCGCTGCGAGGAGAAAGCGCGCGTCAAGCGCGCCGGTATTAGGTGTTAACCCCTTAATACTTAGTATGCTTGAGGTCAACTCGATTCCTCAACTGCGTTTAAGTACGCGGGTGGTCGGGAAGATCGCCGGTTGTTCCAGCATGACCGTTTAAATCTTAATATCTGGGAGAGTCGTGACAAGTGTAGGAGCGAACGACGCTCGAGTATATTTTTTCCGCCTCGATAAAGAATCCGCCGTTTGAAACCAAGCGTCTCGCTTCTCCATTTTCCCCAAAAACTGCTTCGCAGCAACAGTTTTTACGCTGGAAATGTATAGAGCCCGGCATATACATACATGCATATGTATAACGTGGTGTGAATGAAACGAGAGTGAAACGTTGCTCGTCAGAATTTTCGGTGTAATGGATCGGTCCGGCAGCGAACAAAGTGATTATTCAACGGCTCGAAAATGCCGCTGCATGCGACCGCCGAGCGGCCAGCTGAACGGATTAAAGTTAACTAGCATTGCAAAATGGTAGCCTGGCGTATTGGTAGAGAGATCTCTCGTTCTTTCCCTCCTGCACACACGGTTCTGCCAGTTCTCCCCCGCGTGTTCACTGTACACCACGCGTTCTCGACGCTCGGAAAACGCGGGCCGCGTTGCGCCGTGCCGTGCAGCGCGATTAGAGTCTCGCGAACGCCGCCATGTATGCTCGGCGTGCGGACGTTACACGCGCATAAAGTCCATTGTGGACGGGAGCAGTTGGCCGTTGCATTGAATTAGCATCGGATTAGCCGAGTTTAGCCGGCCGTTTCTCTTCGCGAAGGAGACACGGTACTCCGGCTGCGGACTGTAAATTATGCCGTGCACGTGGAGAGAGAGAACATTTCGGCGGCGGCGGCGGCGGCGGCGGACAAAAATCTCTACCTCGATACTCGCGTACCTTTAATTAGCATACGACTCGGTCGAAACACCTTGGGGAGAGCCGCGCGCGTTCGGTGTTTCGTAACGCGGCTCTCTCGCCGCAGCTTGGCATTTCGATCCGTGCGAACAGAGTCCGCCGCTGATGCGCCGCGCTGATTCGCGCACGTGGGCTATTCATACCGCGATTAGACGCTGTACACCTCGCCGGGTATCGGAAAGATATACCGTCGTAATCATCGCAAGTATACAATACGGTTCTAGTCTCAATTCCTGGACGATCGATCGCCGATCGAAGAAGTCGATCTCGACCCAGACAGTGCTATTTATAGACGTGAAATCGTTATTTGTCATTTATCAATAATGTAGAATCGCTGGGACCTGTCGTGTATCTCGTAACCGAGCTCTCATCCGGCTATACGTCTTTGATACTATCCACTCTGCCGATTGCGTTTTCGACATATTGTTCCTGCCCGATCCCTGTCCCAATTGCCTGCGGTTCCGCGTTTGTCGCGGGACTCGACCCTCGTGATTTCAATGACGCTGATCCCTTTCTCCGAGAGATTGGCTCGTCTTCGGCGTCACAGTTCAGAGACCGATCGAGATCCAGCGCGTATGGGTCGAACACGTTGATGCAAAACGCGGTTTATGCTCGAGGAACAGGTGCGCGCGGTGTATGCAGGCAGTCGATTAGACAACCGAGTGTCCGGCGAGCATGTCGGTCGGCAGAATTGCATGGTCGCGGTGTATGTAGCGTAACACCGATAGCAGTGCCGAGCACATATGCACCGTGGCATAGTACAGAGGCGCGTAGTATCGGCGATATCATTCCCCCTCCCCCTTTCGATCCTTTATACTCTCATAGTCGCGTATCAGGTGTAGCACATGTTCTTGCATTCACAGCTATGGCTGCTTTAAAGGAGATTTGATTAGGTGCTTTCATTACGGGGACATTATTTGCTAAATTATCTGTACTGGGGAAATAGGTGTGTACATCCAGAAAAAAGATTTATCCGTTGATTTATACAAAGGTTTGTATAAATGGCCCTGAAGAGGGCCAGTGGTGTATTCATATCGAACATACTGGGATATGATGGGAAGAAGGCTGCGTGACTTGTAGGACCACACGATGTGCAAAATTCGAACGGCAACCTCCACGTGCACATTGGGTTACGCTGATGTCGACGGTAATGAACGAAAATACAAGGGTTACTTCAAAATGCTGTAACTTGGCGAAAAAAAATCGCAGTAACTTCTTTTTTTTTAAATTGAAGGGAAAGTACACACTTTTTTATACTTCGAGCAGAATTAGCGAGGAAAAATTTCCTACGCCCGGGCACCTGGCCAAAGTTGGTTATTTTTTAGGTAAAAACATGTCCTTACATTTTAAAAGCTACAGCAGCGCAGATGCATTCGAGGAAAAATCTGGTGACTAGTTTTTGAAACTGAAAGTGCAAGCTTTAATTTAAAAAAAGAACGATCTTGCTACGATAATTTTTAACGGAGATATCGTCGGTAATGTCGAAAACACAAGGGTTATTTCAATGAGCTGTGATTTGGCGAAAAAAATCGTAGGAACTTGTTTTTTTTAAATTGAAGAGAAACGTATACGCTTTTTAATACCGTAAGCGGAACTGGCGAAGAAAAATTACTACACTCCGTACAGTGCGTCAAAGTGTGCAATTTTTTAGAGAAAAAACATGATCTTGATTTTGAGAAAGTTCCAGGAAATGGAAAGAGTGAATGCAAATTCCAATAAGAGCTTCTTAAAGCAGAGGCTTTGCCCTATAAAATGAAAAAAAACTTTTCAATTCGACCAGTTTTCGCGAAGTTACGCTTATTTGAAATTCGTGAAATTTTGATGTAAATTTCTTGTTGCCTTAATTTTTTTGACCAGTGTAACAAAAAAGATTTAGTTAGGTGAGGTTTTGCTAGATTAAAAAAAATCGGTATAAATTCTCTTGGAAATTCCAGTCTTGTCAGTCAAATAAAATTTTAGTTAGGGTGAAGAAATCGATCGTTCAAAATTAAATAAAAGTCTAGTAAGGTCAAAATTCAAACAAGTTTGTTTGATTTAACTCTTTTTCTGTTTGTACCGTTGGTAAAGATTGAAGTGATTAATTTTAGTTTATAAATTTTCAGAAGTTAACGTCGAAGTAAAGATTTCCAAATCGGTTTCTACATTTCTGGTAATACACAGCGTAACTCGGAATTGTGCAAGAAATGATTTCTTGTCGAGAAATACGTACGAGATAACGGAAAACATCCTCTGCGATACGCCCTATATATCGAGCCCAAGCAAGTACAAGTCAGGTGCAACCAGTTCCTCCCGGTTGACCGCGTGGCGCAACCTGGCCAATTGATCAATCAAGCTCTTCGATATGTCGCGACGCGCAGTCCTTCGAGCGAGATTTTCCCGAGAAATCGGGCTGGCGCGGCTCCCGAATGAACGTCTCGGCGAAAGCGCGCGCGACACGCCCGGTGGCGCGCGTTCATTTCGCGGCGTGTAATTGCGCGTGCAATTACGGCGGCTCGTAATTCGTCGCCGGTGTGATCGGCAGTGTCATTATACGCTCGCGAGAAATCGTACGAACGGCCACGTTCCCGCGGATCCTCCGCTCTCGTTTACGACCGGTTGATAAGCGGCGCGATTGATTTTCTCCGTGTCTTTCTCGCGGTATCGATGCCGGCGATTGTGGAGCGGCGCGGTGTGTTGTACATTGGAATTCCCGGAGTGGTCGTTCGTAACGAAGTTTATTAGCAATAACGCGTTTATTCGTTGCGGTTTTCTCGCGAACATGTGCGATACGTTGCAGCAGCATTTCTCAAACTATTTCTCGACAGAGCGCTCTAAGAGTCGGTATTTTATGTAATAGCGTGGCTTATCGAAAAAAAAATCAGCATGAAACTTCAATATTGAAGTAAAAATATTCTGCCATTTAAATTAGCGGTCGAGTCGTACCTTGCGAGGAATAGTTTGTTGAGAATAGAAGAGAAAATTACGTTTTACGACGTATTCGACCAACGAGTACAGTATATTTCGTTATGGGAAAAGTAGGAAAAATGGGACAATTTTCCGAAAAAAGCTTGAGAACCTCTGCAGAACGGAAAGTAAATGACTAGTTGCTGCAGATTTATTAACTGATACCGACGCAAGTTAAACGATCCATGTAATCAAGTTTCTTTTCTAATAGACGTGTTAGTCGCGAAGAAAAATCCCAGTCGGCCGGATACGCCTCCGTGGATACGTAATGCCGCGAATTTTCGTCTCTTGATTCAGAGCCGCGACCCGAACGTTGCACGGTGTTGGCGGTGTGCGGACGTGGATGCGCGATAGTTGTACACGAACGGCCTATCTAAGCCGAAACTCGCGTTCGAGAGAGACTCGTCCGCTGTCGGGAAGCTGAAACAACACGGTCGATGATGTCGTAACTCCACGTCACGTGAATCCAAGGTACGCGACGTTTGCTTGCGGCTGGGAAATGTGGATTCGCGATAACAGCGCCTGGCGCGCGCTTAACGAAGAGCCCTCTTCTGCTTCCTCCTCCCGCTCCTGTCGCTTACTCGACAACGAGATCTCTTTACTCTCGGGACGACGACGCGCCTTACGTCTCGCCTACGAGGAGGGCCGCGCAGGTGCGCCTTTGTGCCTCGGACCACGTCGCATTTGCATACGAATGAAGCTTCTCGGGACGCGTATTTGTGGCGCCCGGAATTTCGGGATTTTTACGCGGGCCACGCGCCCGGCCGGGCGCGCGTGTAAAGTATGAATGGAATACAACGTGGACTTTTTTGGACACTGTGCGTCGCTCGCAACGGTGATAGGTATTCGGGCGAACTGCTAATTCGTATCTGGACATTAATCCCGAGTAGAAATGAAATCAGGCGTGCCTTATGTGTGGTTAGGGCCTGATAGGGAGGAAGTAAGGAATGCCCTAATAAGAAATTTCTGACATGTGCCTGATTCGGTGCGCCTGATTCCCTAATAGAATCTGATAAATGTTAATTACACCTATGCCCGGTCCTAAACGGCCTCTTTAATTTCTAATTGATTTTATATCTTAAAGGACCTATGTTAAAATTGTAGTACTGATAAACGTTAATCCGAATATATAGTATCACTCACTGCCGCGACGTGGCGACCGCGCGTTAGTCTTTTTCGTAAGCAAAACATCACTCCGTATTAGTACAAGGGGCGAGCCGATATGATCCGACAGAGAGTTGTCTGGATCATGAATAAACTTCAATGAGCTGGATATACTTTTGATGATTATATAATTTAACATAATTTAAGAATTAGTTTAAAAAGTTAAATTTATTAAACAGGAAGCCTACTGATGCCCTACTACCTCCTATTAGAAATTGTAAGGCGTAACAAGGGACAAGTTACACGGTTCTGATAAGGAAAGCCTGATCTCGACGTTACATTTACAATTAGTGTCCTATCAGGGCTGCCTGATGAGTGCCTGATCAGGCATTAAGGCATCCTTATTAGGCTCCTACCAGGACCCTACTAAAATTTCTGCTCGAGTATAGTTATCAAAAATATATTCAGGTCACTGAAATTTATTCCTGATCCAGACAACTCGATGTCGGATCACATCGGCTCGCCTCTTATACTAATACGAGATGATTTTTACTGACGAGAAAGATTAACGCGCGGTCGCCACGTTCGCAGCAGTGAGTGGTACTAGTACTATATTCAGGTTAACGTTTATCAAATCCCTATGAGGGAATCAGGCGCACCGTGTCAGACACAAGTCAGGAATTCCTTGTTAGGGTATTCATTCCTCACCCACCTTATCAGGCCCTGACCATACGAGTACATAAGGCATGCCTGATTTCATTTCTACTCGGGATAGTCATCAAAGGTATATTCAGGTCATTAAAGTTTATCCATGATCCAGACAACTCGCTGTTAGATTATATCGGCTCGCCTTTTATACTAATACGGGATGATTTTTACTTACGAGAAAGACTACCGTACGGTCGCCACGTCGCGGCAGTGAGTGGTACTGGTACTGTATATTCAGGTTAACGTTTATCAAATCCTATGAAGGAATCAGGCGCAACGGGTCAGGCACATGTCAGGAATTTCTTGTTAAGGCATTCATTCCTTACTTCCACCCTATCAGGCCCTGAACATACAGAAGGAATGCATGCTTTTATTTCTATTCGCAAATGTGGCAACGAGATCTTAATGTTGTATCTCAAGACACATCTACCCGTTCAACAATGTTGCCGAGATTCTTCTTTCTTTAATAAAAGGGAGCTGATGCTCTCCCAAGTTTTCGAACGATCTGAAGTAGCAACTTCTCAAAAGTTTACTGCAGTAATCCTTGAGATAAGTGTCGGGCAACTCCTCTACCTTTTCGTGTCTCCGCGCAGGAAAATTTTCCCCGGTATCGAAAGAATGTTAAAGGAATGATATGAAAGAAAAAAGTGTACTAACGTGAACATGAGATCGTGAGAGCGAAAAGTAGACGGCGAGGTTCACCTATTCGATGAGAAGCGATTGGACCGTTATTACCCTATCGCTATGTTGAAACGTAAAACGAACGCGAGGTGGCGGGATATCGGGCGCCTCCGGGTCATCGAATAAAACGGAGGGAGAGAGAGAGAGAAAAAGAGAGTAGTTAGATAGGCGCGGAGAAAGTCTTCTATACATTTGCATCTGGAGGACGGGATGCGGGGCATACAGTTCGATGATAAAATGAAATTTTATGAAAGCAATTTTAGAGGCGGGAGAACTAACGATAAAACGCATCCTTTTTTCCTTCTGCATCGTCTGCTCATCGATAGGTTTTCTCACTCGGTTATATCTGGATTTAAATTTTTGTGAGACCGACAGCGGCTCTTACGTCCTCTCGGAGAGGAAACGTCGCGTGGAAATTAAAGATGCAAGCTTTACGCAACGCTCTTTATAAGCGAGACTTCGCGTCATTACTCAAAGTTGCAAATGTCTCGTTCCGCATCATTGGGTCGCGTGGTCGCGCGATATAATCCGCGAACATTAATTACGTGCCTCGAGAGGCATGTATCGTGGTAAGAACCACGGGAATATCGACAATTCATCACGCTCGAATCAGCGACAGTCTCGATGCGCAATTTCCGCCGCTTTACTTTTTTGTTTGCCGAACGCACGTTTATATTACCTTGCGACGCGCGTTGCGAAGCAGCGGCCGGTTTTAATTTTCTCGCGATATATGGCGTCCGCGTATTAGGCAGGCCGCATATCGCGAATTCGCCGAGTTATCAGTGGTTGCAAAGAGAGCCAGACCGGGGGAGCTTGGCTGGGTTCAGAAAGCATGAAGCGCGCCATGCTCGTTGAAATCCATTCGTGCATCTGCGCGTCCTGAATAGCCGCCGCCGCGGCAGCGTTCGACTTTTGCAACCGCACCTCTCGGTATTTCCTGGTTCGCCGAAGGTACCCAAAGGCATCGGCATTTAGACGGGCCGGCCTGGCGTAGCGAGGGAGTACGTTGTTTCGTTTTATGGACGATGATTCAACGATGATTACAAAGAGGCGATCCGTTTCACTTCTCAGAGTTGCGTAACGACGTAATCCTGGAAGCACATCGGAGAATAGCAAAAACGAGGCGAGTTTATTTTATGCTCGAAATATCATTGTATTTTGCATTTTTTTGTTAGATCTCTCTTGCAACGTTTGTACGTAAGAAACCGACGGATAAAGTCACTTGTACGGCGGAAGTTAGTATCGCGGGCGACTATGAAACTCGATAATATACGGCAGATCGGTACGCGCGTAAACACAGTTACGGGCTTGGAACGCACGCGATATCATCGGCCAACTTTTTGATCGCTTGAACCTGAAAACTATTGTGACCTCGACGTTTTTTTTGCGCAAGCATTTTCCGCACTCTAATCCGATAAACTAAAATATTGTATTAAAATTTTTCGCAATAGTTGTGAGACGCTCGGGCTTTATGCCATTTCAATTTGCTCGTATCATTTTGTTGTACATACAACGTAAACACACGGGGAAGGGCATTCAGTCGTTAACCAGTTTATTGGACCGAGTTGCGGCTTTACAAGCTGCATGCAGCCACTAAAATATTGGCGTTGCGTCGAAAGAGGAAAAACGGAGAGGGAGAAAGAATCGTTTGCCTGTATTCTCCTCCGTTTCGTCAATCAATCTATTAACTGGAAAAAACTCGAATGCGTAAAACTCCGCTCCGCTTTTCAAATATACGTATATTTGCTGTGTCGATCAAACATTTTTCTATAGTCGCGCGTTTTCATACGCGTTGCGTGACCGGTATTTTACGCGTGAGTGTATACTTGTGCGGCGCCACGGCAGCGCTGCAAAGATTGGTAACGGGATATACGGGCTTTCCACATTGATACTTTTTGCTGTTTCACAGTAGGACTTACAGTATATTATAGTCATCCTGACGACTGTTCACTGTTTGCGTATGTGGAAAATAGGCTTATCGATGATTCTCTACGTGCCACAGGAATCGCTGATAAGCCTGTTTTTCGCATGTGCAAATCGCCGGGACGCCTGTGTTGCACTTGCCCGAGTATTAGACTCGCTTAGTTAGATTGTAATCGTTACTTACATTACTCACGGCGAATTTATGTACGGTACATACGGACCGTAATTTAATTTGAAATTCAACATACGACGATTGCATACTTGGTGCAGATTGTCACGCATATCTAAATTGCTGAATTCATTCAGCCATTCTTCTTTCCCTTTGCATTTCTTTCTCTCGTCGCTTTTATTCGTCCGCTAAATCAATTTTGCCTTCAACCTTTGCGAGCAATTACCGTTTTATTTGTTTAAATAAAGTTTTAATCTTCAAATTGACGACGAGAAAGGAATGTTCCACGCTGCACAGTCTTATCGCTACGAAAATTTTTATAAGACGTTCTTCGTAGATACGCGAGACAAAGGTTCATTAAATGTCAGGTGTTTCTTTGGCTTTTCGCCGACTCAATTAACCGAATCAATTAAAAGAGCGATAAATAAGTAAAAAGTGTCCAAGTTTATACCCGTGTGAAACCGCATCGCGCTGTTTATAGCGGTGTCAGTTCCATTGTTGATGCAGTTCGAGAGGCTGGTTAGACCGCGATCAGCTTAAGGCGACCACACCGCGTCGCCGGAAGTGCGAACGCTCGCACCTGCTGTTTTAATCTGTTCTTCTCTTTAATCTACCGCTCGTAGGTATTTACGGGTTCGACGTATCCGCGAGTCCCGTTAATTCCTCTCGCAATGTATCTTTATCCCTCGCGTTACTTTTTCGCGTCCGAATACGAATGCGCCGTGTGCGCACACATTATCCACACGCGGACATTTATCGCGGCACTCGCATAGCGTCGTATTACAATGATGCCGCGCTATTATCACGTTCCAAATAGGCGCAAGTATGCTCGAAACGATATCATTTCGATGCTCCCTGGAGGCACATTTGCGTGATTCCGCACGGATCTGCGGCTCCATTGGATGCTATGTTAATTAGTAATCAATCCGTCGCGAATAATAAGGGTGATCCCAGCGATTGCCATTATGTCCAATGCGCCCGGGTTCTGACGGGTGAAATTGCAGGCCGTGTTGCCGTAATGTGATTATAAACAGCTGACGCGGAAGAAGTGCATCGACTGACAGCGCGCTAGAAGCCGATCGCCGCCCTCTTGGCGGGCACGGGAGTATCAGTCACGATAATTATCAATCCGCAGCATTAATGTCAGATAGAACGCCGACGTGACGTCTCCCGCGACTCACCTCGGCGGCGGCGCGCGATTTAATCTCGAGAATACGTGAAAGTGGTACCTGGATTTACGCTCACGTTTCTTTCGACAGTGGCCTATTTATTCGAATCAGAGTTGACATTTATTGTCGGGCTTAATGGGGTGCACGATCTTCTCCCGTGGCATTTAAAGAATAAGGTAAGGCCGTGCCTGTGTGCGGTGGCCGCGCCGTGTAAACCTGTCGGGCTGCGCACATTTATTTAACCCGGGACAATTGTTTAACGACAAATCGTGGCGTACGACGCCAGTTTATCGAGCGCGTCGACTGTATCGCGTAATGAACCACCTGCACTTTGACGGGCCACCCTACTATCGATGCGGCGCTAAGGGGACGGTGGGGCGGAAGTTATGAAAGCCCGGAGGGCTCCGCGCAGGGCGGTAGGAAGAGAGACATATTAGTGGCTATATTACGCTGCTCCTAGTTTGTCGTTCACCGGCGGTATTATGACAAGCCAGCAACTATGTCTCCGCACTATCCACTGCGCGTCATCCCGGTATAACAAGCGTCGCGATACATCCGTCAGCCGACGAGTCTGCCGTGCCGGGCGTGCTTTCGCCGACACGCCGTGCATCAGTAATGCATTCGCTCGTTGGCGCGGACGAGAGATGCCGCGGCTCGCCGAGATATTTGCGCGGGGCGCACTCGTTTGAACCGCGGCCACGTGCGCGCAGCCGTTTACCGCCCGTAGAAATTAATGTATGCGACGATTACGTATGCACGCGACCGGGAGAGACGCGAAATGTATTCCGCGGGATAACGATGCGACTGTTAGCACTCGTTCGTCACGGTGCTCACAAGCTCGTAACTTTTCGCCGAATTATCGTTCGGCTCGTTCTACAGCTCGCGCGACAATCGTCGCAGCCGTAAAGCGCTGCTAAAGCCCGTATCAGACGACCGTCTCCCGACTCTGACTCGACTACTGACTCGGACTCCCGACTATGATTCAACCAATTAGAGTGGCGTCTATTCCCGAGTCGGCAGTCAGGGTCGATCGGTGCATTGCTGTGATTGGTCGGGATCAGTCGGGAGTCCGAGTCAGTAGTCGAGTCAGAGTCAGGAGTCTGTAGTCTGATACGGGCTTAATGCATGCGCTCGGTCGTCACGGTCCGTGACGCGCGATGCATGCGGGATGCGTGACAAGGGCCCGCGCTCGTAAGGTCTTACAAAGTTGGTGCATTGCCAGCGTAAACCCGTAGTATTTTACCCTTAGTACAGCGACAGCAGCTAAGTCCGCCCCGGGGGTAAGACGTTCTCTCGTGCGACAAGCCGCGTCGTGCATCCAACGCACCGTAATGGACGCGTTCGCTCCAACGTTCTAGAGTTTCGAGAAATGCGTAGCTGCAATCAACTCGCAGCTATTCCATAAGAGCTTGGACCAAGCTTTAGCATCGTGGACACAGGCCTTTAGGCCGGGGGTCTACAATAGGTATGGTAGGTCGGAAGTGAGGAGAATAATCGCCTGTGATCGATCAATTTCTTGCGGCATAAGACTCGCTGCATTTATTGTACGAGGCATATTTGGAAATTAAGGTTACAACATTCTAGAAAAATCGAAAAATGTATATTCATTATTGAAACTTATATGACATATTACACAAGTATACCCCTATTTTTCCACGTAATCGCCATTCAGTTCCAAGCATTTGGTGAGCCGGGGTATCAACTTTTGTATTCCTTTGTCACACGTTCCTGCCGCCACCTGCCTTGACCATTCACACACGGCATCCTTCACCTCCTCATCAGTTGAAAAGCGTTTTCCACCCGTGTGGTCTTGCAAAAGGGTGAAAAGAAGAAGTCACTTGGTGCCAGGTCGGGACTATGGGCAGGATGGGCAGGATCTCTCGCTCCTCTGTTCATCATGAATGTTTATTCGACCGTCCTTAAATTCCCTACGCCACTTTGTCACTTTATCACGGGACATGACGTTGCCGTAAACAGAAACAATTTCGCGGTAGATGTTGGCGGGCTTTTCACTTTTAGCGATAGCGAGATATCGGATTACGGCCCGCACTTCACACTTGGCGGGATTGGGAATTGCCGGGTTCATGTCGCGACACGACTCTGACGCAACCGAGCTACTGACCCGCCCGACCGCTTGTTCCCTTCAGTAAGATTCCTTCTTCATACAGGAATGCCAATTTAAAAACGAGAAATTTTCCTCGGGGCTACAGACACGTTGTAACCTTAATTTCCGAATATACCTCGTAGATCCGGTCTTACTCGTCGCGGCGGGGCGGAGGATAATATCAGCACGCGGTGACTGGTCGCGAACGTGTCTATTTCGACGATGCGTTCATCTTGACGAGCGCACCGTCGGCCGTCGGTATTCCTCTTCGTCGAGAAGTGCTGCCATAAATATAATCGCTTAAACGCTCTATATATATATATATATATATATATACACACACACACACACACACACATCACACACGCGCGGTGTGTCTCTCCGCGAACGTCGAGGCCATCCATCCTGTTGGGACGGCGGGTCCGGGGACTTCCGCTCGCAGGCACTCGTGACGGCTCTCATCTCATGTTTGATATACGACTATAAATGCGTTCGCCCGTGTAATATGCAAACGGGAGGCTTAACGGGTAATATCATGACTCGGCTTATCCTAACAAGCTCCTGACCCCTCAAGTGCCAGCGTAAACTTGCTCCTTCGAACACACTGCGTGCACGACAAACGTGGTACATCTCTCCCGTCGCAGGGAAATACGTCCTGAGGGAATTTCGATAATTGCCCGCTTACGTCGCGATTATTGTGCGTTGCGCTAATGTGCCTTGTCGGCGCTGCGTGTGTGTATTCGCGTGTAAGAATATTTCCCTTCACCTGACAAGAGCGACGAGTTTCGATAGAGATACCGAGCGAGAAAACGCGTATCGTGCAATGACGATTTATTTGGAATCTTTATTTTAGAAATGCGTAAGATAATAAATAATGGGTCGGCATATTTGAACGAGCTGCTCATTATCGTCTAAGGAAGGAGCGATAAAGCGAACGAGCGGATCCACCCTCGACCGTCCCACCCCGTTGCGCATCTTGTGCATGTAAATTCTTACGGGCCGTAAAACTCGCGGCGAAAGTCGCGCTAGTCATACATCCTATGACAGCTGCGTGAAACGTCGCAAACGATAATGAGAGTACGTCACTGCCGTCGCGAGGCGCAATTCGGAGGCACATTCGACGAAACTTTGGAGAAAGCCATAAATTAGGTAATCGTAGAATACATACGTTGCTGTAATAATGTAGCATCTGCGTCGGGAGTAAAAGCTGAAAGTCTCTGAAACATTATAAAAATTACTTGATACGCGTATTACTAGTTTTTTTTCTTGCAAATAGTTGAATGCATTATCTCAAATATGTATATTTCAGAATTGACTTGCAGTTAACAATCTTCCTTTAACTCGCAAAACGTTTAATATACAAAGTTGTAATTCGGTTCACGGTTAAGCTTTATCTAATTACTGCAAAGAGGAGCTGAGGAACGGTACGAAAGGCATATTCATTTCCTACGTTTTACGGTGGACAACAAGCTACGACCTAGCTTGAGCGCAGTAATTTATAAGGCGCGGATCTCTGTCAGAGACGTTAATGAAATTCGTGCTTTCGACGTTTCTGCGAATCTGCGGGGGCTACGCCGAGCGTGTTTTAATCGCGTTTTAAAGTCAAAGGATCACGGGCGGTGCGGCGCAACGTAAAGACCCGGGACAATGAGCCATGAAACTCGAGTGAAACGGCGCGGCATCCTAGTCTTAACGGGCTCCAAGTGACGACGCATAAGAGCTCCAGGTCACTTCCCTGGAGGCATAAACAACATGTATAAATTTCCCGGTTCTCCTTCTTCAACATAAAATTCCGCAACTTTGCTTTTACAGCCTCGCCACGAGCCACCCTCGGAACGTTATGCCTTCACGTGCAGTTAAATCATTTACAGAAACTTTCGGATCCGCTGTCGCCGTACGAACATGCGCTTGCGAGAAAGTAAGAACGGGTTGGGTACATTGACGAGGAAAAAGAATAAGAGATAAACGGCTACCATATATTTGACTTACACAGAAAGAATGGATTTGTCCAAACGTGCATAGTCTTGATTGACGCCTTAAACATCGCAGAACTGCTACTTTCGCCTACGCAGAAACAACTTTGGTTGCATAATCGTTGAATATGTGATAGATCCAACGGAAAGGTTGCGAATTAGACACTTGTAATTAAGTCTGTCAAATATTCTAGTTGTACAATATCGAGGTAATCAGAGATTCGATCACGATAAGAAATTATGTCTGGTACGACCAGAATACTTGTTGGTACGAAATCAAAACATTTTTCTCCGTGTATCTGCACAATATCGCTTTCACGCATTTTACTTGGAACATGTAATCTAAACAGCGTAGATAACGTTCGAATCGTTTAGAAATACCGAGTTGTGCTGAATGCAGCCATTATCTAAAATAATGTTAGGCAGATAACGCATTTTTCTATCTAAAGATGTAGACAATACATTCCATTATTATTTAGAATATAAAGAAGAATATAAAAATAAAGAATCTAAACAAAAGCGTTAATCGAACGAACGATATCACGAAAATCGCAAGTAGAGGAAAGTCTCGTATTATGAGACAAGTCCCTAATATGGAATAGCGGGGTTTCTGCTAAATTAATTGGCATCATCTGTTGGCTCCACCGTGGACTTATTGGCGTTAGAGGTGAAGTTTAGTGGGGAAATTAATTGTTAGATCATGTAATCGTTACGAAAAGAGATTCGTGATTGAATTTGCACGTTGAAAACCTGCTATCTCACAATAAAGGACTTTCCTCTACTTTTTCCTTCGGTTTGTCGTCAGATAAAGATGACGATTCGAGAGACGTTAGGGTCGAGAGACAAATGTGGCGGCGTTAAAAATAAGTATGAACCGAATCTCAAAATATAACCGCGCGTTCCATTTATGATGCGCGTGCCACCGCATTTCTTTTATGACGTTCCGCCGGGTGCGGAGGTATTTACCTTCACGGCTGCTCGGTGTCACCCGTAAACTCCAAGAGGCGATCCTCATCGTTATCCATAAAGTCGCAAAATTGCAACGCGTACGACGCAAGTTCAGCGACGACGCGGAAAAGTTGGCTTTACTTAGTGCCGCGAACCCCACGTATGCATCGTAAAATTTATGAACGATCGATGCGACCTGTTCAGCGAGTCCGTTCACCAACGTTTCGCTTAGTAAGATCTGCGATGGGGATTTACGTACGATATGACTTCTTTTTTTTACGATTTTTCCAACATACTGGCTGCTTTTCCATCCGTAAGAGAGGATTGATTCTGGCCTATACGAGATTTCGAGCGGGCATTTAAAATTCCCTGTGATAAGGAACTTCGATCGCGACCCAGTCTCACTTCGTTACGTATCGTCGCGCGTATACAGCTCCTTTTTATCTGCCTCTATATAAGTTTCCTCCCCAAGTTTCGACGCGCGTTTTCATACTACCCTTCGTTACTTTTTGTTGGTTGCATATTTACGACAATCATTTCCAACCGTAATGGACGTTTTAGGAGTACATTAACGCGCCCCTTGTTTATATTTTTTTTAAACTGGGCCGCTACTCCGAGAAAGTTTTCTGCTCGAAATGGTAAGAAAGTCTATTATCTTCGTTCTTTTTCCCCCCCGACATTCCCACATCCGTTTTTCTGGTGCCCGCCTTTCAGAGAATTCGACTCCTAACGCGGTTTGCTCTCGGTCAGAGTTTCACATTGTTTCGCAATTTCTTTCTTGTCTCCGCGTATTCGTGAAAGAAACCTCTCAAACGTTGCGAACCTCCAAGCAAACATCTGTTCCCGGGGCGTTCCTTGACCGGGTGTTGCACGTCAGCGGTGACGTGTGTTGCGATTGGAAAGCCGAACTCGTTAGTGTCGGCCTCAGTGTCAAGCGTGTCTACGATACTAGGCAAAATTCGGCGTCAGCCCCTCCATTCATGCCTGTCGGGGATCTGACGCGAGCGTGCCGTGCCGCTTTTTCATAGACCAAGTTCAGGATAAAGTTAAGCGATCGGGCTCCATTGAAACTTCATCTCGGTGCACGAGAGTCGCGAGGCGATCCCCGATCTTTCCGCGGCCGTTCCCGACTTGGCCTTCGGCGAACTCGGGAGAAGACGTCTCACGCGAGATTAACTTCTCATCATCCTCTTACATGTTCGCGCTCGCGTGTCTCTCACGTACGTACGCGGCTACGTGTGCGAACGCGCGCCTCGGAACGAGATCTGACGACGACGACGACGACGACGAGGCCCGACCGACCCACGTGGTGGATCACCCACGCTTTCGCGCCTAACGACAGTTATGGGTGTAAACGGGCATGACGTTAGCCGCCACGCTCTACGGATCGTTAAGGCCGACCCCCCGGCGAGCGATCACCCGCTCGCTCGCGAGACGAAACGGGTTTTGAGGACGAGCGAACTACCGGACGTGCAGGTCGAACCACGTCGTTAGCGATACTCTTTCTTCGTGCACGACGAGACCGACGCGAGGCCACGCTATCGTGGTTCGCGGCGTCACGGACGAGATTGTGCCTGATCGGATCAACCTGCTATCAAGAAAAAATTTCTCACTTTTTTTTGGGAGCAGTGGGAGGGCGCAGGCGTTGCTGTGAATCATGAATCCTTAACTCCGTCGTAATAACAGATAGATTAAATATGCAGAGTTGCGTTATTAATTCACGGTGCGTGATTGCTAGATAAAACAAGATTTCGCAAACTTGTCCAATGTCGAGGCGCGATAGAGTGGGAACGTGATTTTTTTATCGGATTAAAATTGGGTCTCTTTGTGCCGAGCAGTCGATTCCGTCTGAGTAATGTCTCTCGATTCGCGCCTCCTGAGTCGCCTCGTTTCCTCCTCGTCGGGAGAACGAGACTCACGACGATGGCGGATTCGTGCGCGCATCACTTGTAGATAAGATAGACTAAATAAATAATTGAACGTCCAGCCGTTAGCTGGCCTCGGCCGAGGGTGTTGATAACCCCGGGGTGAAGCGGAGCCGGTCCCGAGTAGACTTTATCGCGTATCTGTCCAAGTTGTACGGCCCCGGGATGTCCTAGTTTACGGCAGCGTAAATCGGGTGCCACCGTAAACACCAAAAAGTTAAACCCTCGCCTCTCTCTCTCTCTCTTCTCGTGCGGCGAGCGCCATTATCGGGCGCAAAATGGGAACGAAGAATGCATTCTTACAACGAGAATAATGAGACTTTTACGAAGCAATGATGTGAAACCTCTCTTGTGCGATTATTTTAGAATGACATTATGTCTTCTTCTCCATCTATGTCCTACGTTGACTTGTAACAGTGAAATTTTGACTCTTTTTATTGGTGTATCTATAGAAAACTCATCGTTTCTGACCAATCATATCTCGTTTATTCGTTTACGATTCGTAGACCGAAATGTTTAATTTGTATCATGATGTTACCAATCTTTAATATATTTTATACTATAACTTATTGATATAATTTATCATGGCACTGGAGGGATTAATAAAAAGATGGAATCTCATAGACAAAAACACGAAGATTCCAAAAAATGAATTTATAACGGCGGTTGAATTTGTACTAAACTCAACATATTTTACTTACGATCACATATGTTACAAACAAACGTACGGAACATCAATGGGATCGCCACTCTCTCCCATAATAGCAGACATTGTTATGCAGGATCTAGAGGAAAATATACTGAACTCGTTAGATATAAAACCAGCGATATACTACAGATATGTTGATGACATCATTATGGTGGCCCCTGTCGACAGAACAAATGAAATACTAACAAAATTCAACAACTACCATAACAGGCTACAGTTTACCATAGAATATGAAAACAAACGAAAACTTAGCTTTTTAGATCTCTCACTTGTCATCATAGATAATAGAATCTACATTGATTGGTACCACAAAGAAACCTTCTCAGGCAGACTTCTATCCTACTTTTCTAACCACCCGGACTGCCACAAAATTGGAACAATATACAGTTTGGTCGACAGGGCCATAATGTTGTCACACCCTATGTTTCACCAAAAAAACATAGAGTTCGCCATCAGAGTATTGTTGGAGAATGGCTATCCACTGAATTTGGTATTTGAAAAGATTAATAAAAGAATAAAAAAACTTATGAACGTTAAAGAAGAAGATGCAAATACAAGCACGAATAACAATCCGGAAAAATCAAATAATTTTATAGTCATTCCATACATCAATGGAATTTCAGAAAAAGTCGAATCGTTAATTGACAAATCCAAATTCAGAATAGGATACCATTGCCTAAATAAACTGGAAAAATTCGTCAAGGTACATAAGGATAAAAATAAAAAATTGGAGAATAGTAATGTCATCTACAGAATCAACTGCAAAGATTGTGAAGCGTCATGTGTTGGCCAAACGAAAAGGAAATTAGAAACCAGAATCAAAGAGCATAAATATAATCAAAGACTGGACCCTTCAAAACACTCAGTGGTATCGGAACACATTATCAATTACAAACATGAATTTGACTGGGACAACACATTAATCTTGGACGTTGAACGAAATTGGAACAAAAGACTTATAAGTGAAATGATACATATCAAACAACAGACTAACGGTATACATTCACAAACTGACACTGAATTGCTGGACGACTCTTACTTTGACCTAATAGACAAACTTAATAACAAATGACGATATGAAATTTTAATTTATTCCTTTTATTATCCTTGACGAAATCTATGGACTATTTACAAAATTGTTATGTATCACGGCCTTTGTCTACCTCTCGACCTCTGTAACACTGCGTGAAACCAGTCAAAGCCAGATTTCGAGAGGTGAACAACGGAATCAATAGCAGCGCTTAAATCTTCAATTCGGGAAGAGGTAAGCTACACAAAAATAGCACGCATATATCGTTTAAAAAAAGATTCACATGGGAAATCTCTTAGAACCTAGGACCAATTTATTCTCGTCAACCAACGAGTATACATCGGATCGAGGGAACTTACATGACACCGCGTTAGAAACAAGTTGATCCAATTGCAGAAATCCACCGCTGACAATGCGTTAAATTATTTGTATTCAAACTTAATTTTATATACTGAAGAAGGCTCAGTACAGCCGAAACGTCTATTTTAACCTGAAGAATAAAGTATATTGTTTTTTTCAAATGCTCGTTAACGTGGCCTTCTAATAATTATAATTTGTTAATACAACACACGAGCGAAAGAGACACTCTCTATAATAATCTAATTGATAATTTATCATCCTCGTTCAGGCGACGGCTCACATTGCCCCTATTATTCTTTTACTAATTTAACTATTAACATCAATTTTAATTGTATCTTACAATTAGTGAAATTTCGTAATTAATTTTATAACGAGGATCAGTCGAGATTTGAGTCAACTGTAGATTCGAGACTGCATCCAGGTCATTTCTTTTTTTCCCCCGAACGAAATTGTAGACGATACCGCTTGTTTCCGCGAGTCTCCGGTCAGTGAATCGCGAGGGAACAGGATGTCTATGCAAACTTGCGTGACTTTAATGATTGTCGGGGGAAGACTCGGTAGCATACGGTTTCAGCATACGATCGTTAAAAGTTTATGACATTTCCTGAATGGGTACGAGATAGGAAAACGCATCGGCGGCGATAACGATGATCGGCATACCTTGCCCCAGCGCGCAAACAACTTACGGAAAGGAGGCAGGATTTGCGAAGCATCATGATTAACCGTTAAATAACATGATTTATAATACCCATCGTGTGTATATTTTCCGCTCTGAATAGTTATTTCAAACTATGTATCTCGCGACGCAGCGCGAACTTTGTGACGCGTCGTGACGGTGAAAACACGACCGACTGTCGGTGACTTAGTAATTAACGTACGATAATGGCGCGCTAATTTGACGTTAAAAGTTCGCGTCATATTGCGCGTCGGCAAGAAAACTGCAGGATAAACGACTTGGAACTGTTGCGCGTGACCTCGGGCGATACGCCGGCATAAATCACGGAACAATAAATTATCCCCCGTGACACTGGATAGAAAACCTAAATGCAGATTTTCCCAATCTAGCATGGGAGCTCTAACGCGTTTAATCGTTTGATGCATTACCTTGGTATGTAGCGAAGACCGTTTAGGCAAATAATAGTTATTCCGGCGAGATCCGAAACGCTAGGTGAAAAGGGATACGCGCATCGATCATCCGTAGGTCGTGTGCATAGACACTTCCGCTGGTGTCGTCCGGATCATCGATCTAGATCATCGCTTCGGCTCTATCGCTACCAACAGGCACTCAATGCTTGTAGTTAAAATTAATCACGGCGTACACGGCTATCATCGCGTGTCGATGGACACGCGATTTGATAGTCCCGCCCGGATACGCGAATTCGGAGCAATCGCGAGTCGAGTAATCGCAATTACGGCGGGCAAGTGATTCGGCATGGCGATTTACCCACTAAAATCCTCGAGCGGACTTTTGAAAGGCTGTCTCGATCGAGTCGCGTTCGCGTGGCCGTTCGCGTCACCTTCGCGAGTTAAATTTTCACGCGCGACCCGCGCGGACGGGACTTAGGAATCGGCGCCACTTGGAAAGTTTTACGACGGGCGCGACGGATCATTAAACTCACCGAAATTCATTAATCCGAAGTGGAGTAAATACAACGATAAATCATCGTTCCTCCGCTCGCTTCCGATCGAGTTTAAATTGTCGACACAACCTCGTCTCGTTACGATCGACGATAAACCCCCGATGCGTTTCGAGTATAATTAATTATGATGTACACGGTCGCGCGCTTGCGTGTCGATGCTGGCGATCATGTGCGAGCGAATGATAATGGCAAAAAGGGTCACGCAAGATTAGCTAGATTACCATCGGAATTGGCTCCCGCGTAGAATCGCGAATGAATAACGATTTGGATTAAAACGACGCCGCGGACAGTCCGTCATGCGACTTGATTGTTGGGCGAATTCAGTTTCTCCAGATGACCCGTTCTAAAACTCAGAACGGCGCGACTGCGATAAATTATACAGATATGATTATCCCGGCACGATATACTTTTGACGAGTTGATCGCGTTCTCCGATGTACCCCGGGTGTAAAATTAATTACGATCCGCACGAATTCCCTCGCATGTCGATGATAACAGTAACGAGCGGCGGTCGTACACGCCGCGATTAATCGCGGCTAAATCTCCCGCTTGATCTCGCGTCAATTAAGTCGGATGCGTTCGATTAGCGCGACGTTGAAGACGGGCCAGCTGCGAGCGCTCCGCCGCGGTTTTGCTTAAAGTCGTAAGCCGAGAGACCCCGAGAACTCGGTTCGGCGTAGCAAAAATACGGATAAGTCATATAACTTGACGGATTATTCCGCTAATTCCACCTGAAATTCGATTAAAGCTGGATGCCTTGATCCTCTTATCTCCTCGAGGCCCCGGCGACGGTAATCCGCGCGTGCGAATAAACTCGGTGCATTGTGATATAACGAGACCCCCGCCGACGGGTCAACCGTTTCTCGGCGCGCGGCATAAAGATATTAAGTTGCTTTTTTCTTAATAGGCGTAGCGAGTTTACAGGCCGGTCCGTGTGACTTATTGGCATGTTTTCACTCGCGGCTTGTATTTAATTAACATTTCGCGTAGATTAAACGACTCTCGCTCGTGAATAACGCTCTTCTTCTGCAATTAGAAAGTGAGATGCCGTGGTCCCGGCATAATGTTACCAACTAAATCATAAATATCGCTCGTACACGGATATTCGGCCCGGTGTGGACACACGCAATATTATTCAAATATATACGACCCTCGACATACTTCCAGCGCGTAAGTGAACGTACGTGCTAAACCATGTGCGACGCCGCCGGACGGGTGCGCGTGTGCGTGCACGTGCACTCGGTGTCTACCGCGACCACAGGGACACGGGGACATTGTAATGGATGTAGTGTACGTTACCGAGCTAACATCGTGAACGTTCTTTGCGTACCCCCGCTTCATAAATCGCGACGAGAAACCGCGGCGAGGTATTTGCACCGCGGCATCAGTTTTTAGACGCGGCTATTAATTCGAATCTCTTATCTGCCGTTTGCTCGACGACGCGGATTGTATACGGGGGGGGGGGGGATTTTACCGCTCCCGCGATACTGCTATCATTACGTATTACTTCGCGGAAGCGAACGATAGTGCGGGGGAAAAACGGTGACTTTGTGAAGCTAGCGCCAGACTATGCGCGACTCGTGATTCGTAGTTTGTCATTCGTAATTTGTTATTTGTCGTTGCGCTCGTGTTAATTTCGACAACTTTTAATTTTTACGAAGAAAGAAGTTGCTTATTGTCACCAGTAATGATTAAAAATTAAAACAGGAAACTTGTGGTCAACCAAACTGGCATATTCCTTTATTTATTTAATACAACGTTTCGACCCTAATTTTTGGGTCCTTATCAAGTGATACTAAGGGCCAGTTTCACAAACGTCGTTTAACCGCTAACCCATGGTTAATTGATCCTCTGTCTCTTCTTGGATAACAAGATAGAGAAAGATAGGAAGTCGACTGAACTCTGGTTAACAGTCAACCGACGTTTGTGAAACTGGACCTAAGTGAGTCAACGTCGTCCATAAGACAGAGTCAAATTATAAAAATACATGAACTGTTCGCCCAGCATCCACAGTGTTCACGTGTACTTGTACTTTTATAATTTGACTGTCTTGTAGACAACGTTGACTCACTTAGGACCAGTTTCACAAACGTCGGTTAACTACTAACCTCAGCTTAATTAATTATCTGTCTCTTCTTACATAATAAGATAGAAAAAGATAGGGAGTTGACTGAACTCTGGTTAACAGTTAACCGACGTTTGTGAAACTGGCCCTTCACGGAAAAAACTGATTTAGTTGATTCAGCAAATCTATAGTTTGCTGAACAAAATTAAACGTTTTAAAGAAGTAAATTTGCTAATGCAGCAAAGAAGTCGTGTGTAAGAGCAATCGTTACTTTGTTCATAAAACAAATCGATTTTTGTTGAAATTATCTTAGTTACTGCAACAAATCATTTTCGCTAAGTGCGAGACGTAGCTAGTGCCAGCCTCTAAGTAGTTCGCCGACCGCCGCTAGGCCGCGCATGGTATCGGCCAAAACTCGTAATCAAAATTCAGTCTCGTAGGGTATAAAGGGAGGCGTGGAAGCCAGGGCAAGTATCGCATATTGCGATCGCCACAATAATAATGGCAGAGTAAATGTTTTAATGAGCATTACTTTACCTAATTTTAATTGTTGGCGTAACTAATAATTTTGCTATACTAGGATTTATTAATGCACCTAATTTTCTTTTATGTAACAGCACAAAAATTAGTTACATGTACCAAGCTGTTTTTTCCATTGGTTGTAGTAAAGAATCATCTTTGCTCTACTAACAAATCTACCGTGCTGTAACATGAAATTTTATTAGATATAATTACTAATCCTATGCAGCTTTGCGATTTGATTACTGCAACATAGCAAACTGGCTGTCCGTATATTACGGCGGTAAATTTGCTAGACTAGCAGGGTTTTTGATTGTCATAGCAAATCTTTTTTTTCCGTGTTGGTATCACTTGATAAGCACCCAAAAATTAGAGTCGAAACGTTGTATTAAATAAGGGAATATCCCAGTTTGGTTGACTACAAGTTTCCCGTTTTAATTTTTCATTTTTACCTGTTGTTACAGGATTGTATCACGAGTCTACAATTAGTCAAGTTTCAATATTAGTGAAAAAACCACAATTTTCGTCAAAAGATCGCGAATCGCTGCGATTGGCAAATTGCGCACGGCGAAGCAACGAATTTTTCCTCCGCACTATTCACGAATCGCGCATAATGTGGCGCTGGCTTCAATGTGCACCGCTTGTAAATCGTGAGCGACTTTAAATCCAGGTAGTCGCGTGATTCCTCCGCGACACCTCTCGATTTAGAAAACGCCCGATAATTCTCGTAACGGAGGGACTAACGAGCTGATCGAATCTTAGAATGACCTATTTGTTTACCACATGTAGCGTATCTGGGCTCTTTGACATGTGATACGCCGACGCGATAGAGCGCAATCGGAAACGATTCGTTGAGATATGTGGCGTGCGTGACATTAAATCAATCTCACTCTCCTTCGCATGTCGTATCAGAAAAAAGTGCCGCCGGCTAACGAACCCGCCTTCCCTGTTTATGTTTCAGGTGAGTCATTGTTGCAAAAAAAAAAGGAGGCTCTTCACGTAGCACAGTGGACACGGGCGCCGCTTTTGTAAGACGAGAGTTATAAAGTCTGCCGGGTATGTAATGTCGCGTATACCGTGCGTATACGTTGCGCTTTATTTATAAACGCTAAAAAATTTATTTAGGTTTCAGACGCGGCGCGAGTGTCGCGCATTGTGGAATTACCGCGCGCGGTTTAATTGCATTCGTAAGGACGCGTTTTTTCCATTTATGTATACATACGTGTGCATATAATATACACGCTTTATATATCTTTTACGGTATACATGCGATTTCTCATCGCATTTAATCACTGTAGTGTTGTGCCGAGGTAAAATGAACGTTTCTCGCGCTTTTTCTCCTAAAAAAAAAAACAAACTTTTGCGCTACCCTGGTACAGTTGAAAAACTTAAAGTGGAGCACTGGCTATTCTACACGACTTTCCCGCGATTAATTCATGAACGCTCAAGTTTTCCTACTAAGAATTCACTACCTTCGCGTTTACGTAACTTTGTTGCCCGCGCTAATATCCCACGTCTGCGCCTGAAATTTTCTGCGCGCGAGTCGGATGAATTTTTCGTGGATAATATAAATTTTCTCCCGTGGCGACGTCTATCCGCCGAGCGAGTCGCGGACTCGCGATTCACCGCGACGAACGATACAGCTCTCGCGTTACCGAATTAGGTAATACGAATTAAAGCGAAGGTGGCGCATGTTTTCTCTCCGCGCGCGAGCCCCTCGCCACGATCCTGATTAATAGCCGGATAATATCATGCAAACGGTGACGTTCGCGCCATACATCTTTCGGCCGACGCTCGCGCGGCCTCCGGGTGCACGAGGTTCGGAAAGCGCGGATTCTTTGATGTGCAAATTTCTCAAATGGATCCTCGCAAAGCTGCGTTTGGACGCGCTCGAAATTTATCGGATTATCATTTTCTCGCTTTATCTCTTTATTACATTATACACCGGTTCATCGTGCGGAGGAAAGTAAATATTTTCGCGTGACCCTCTTTTAATATGGCATCACGAGCGTACAGCCATTCTGTATTTCCAGTCACGTTTGCGACAATTTGTTCCGTTTCTCTCCAGGGCGGCACTGCGAATCGTGATGTTGCCACCCGACAAATTAAACATTTATTTATATCATAATACAAAAACACACGTGAACACACGGCGAGGCTTGCTATTTTTCCGCGAGAAATCATTTCTGCGTTTAACGCCCGTGTTCTTCGTTCCTTATTTAAATTTTGTCGATTAAACGGTCGAGTTGTCGTGTTACAAAAATCTTACCAGAAACTTGAAAAGTGTTTTACTAAAAAAAAATTTACCCTGCAAATTCCCGCGACATTCCCTAAGCATCGCTTGATAAATTCGCCCGTTAAATTAGAATCGTGAAGTATTTCTCTGGTGCCTGACACAATCGATGCGACAGTGCAGAGATTCTAAGGCTAAAAACTTTCGCATCTAGGTAATCTCGCGTCAGTCAGGGAGAGACGGTACAAGCAAATTGGAGTCGGATGCTCTTAACTCTTCTTACTTATAGAAGGGAAATCGGATAGACAGTTACGAGATGCAAATTGCATACCGTCGCATCAGAATTTATAAGCTTGGCCCGTTCTTCAGTTGTTCCTTATCCATTTTCTTACATTTTCTCTTTGACAATCTGTGCGTTCTATATTTCCTATACGTAGATCCCATCTGTGTCTACATTAATCAATAAAATAGAGTTTTAACGTCTTCATCAAGCGAAAAATTAATTGCGCGTAACAAATGCTTCCGTTTCTTTTAATTTTTTTTAGCGCGCTTTGCATAAAAATTTATCTCACTGCAATCCGAATGTAACGAAGCAATGATTAAGAAAGACTTTTATAACCGAGTTAAAAAACCTGCATCGTCATCGCTAATCGCGTTTATGTAGCAATGCAGATTATTTGCACCATCGCGAGAGTGTAGGAAGGATTTGAAAGATGCTCCGCGTAATTTCGAGCAAGGTAAAAGTGCGAATGAACAGTAGAGAAATGAAAGTATTTCGAAGGGTTCCGGGGATTTGAAAATTTTGTAATAGACCGATCACCGAGCCGACCTGTCTTGCGCTCACGGCTAGTTTTCACTCTACGCTACTTTCTACAAAGAGCTCTCAGCTTCCCACCGCGGTGCTTACTTTTAAGGTTCGCCGATATAAAACTCTCCAAAGTAGAACTTTGCTACATACAGCCAGATTGAAATGGAAAGTACTGGCGCGCAAACTTTCACGTAGATTTGCCCGCATAGTTCGTACCCTTTTATAGCAACGTTAATATTCCTTCCAACGATCGTTCCCTAAAAGGATGGTACCGGCTTATCGCCAATTGCATTTCGATATTGGTTTTACGATATATACATTTCGAAGTCCGGTTTTTTTCGAATCTAATATAAACTCGCTCCGTCAATCTGGGCGCAATTCTACGCAGACAACGTTTAATGAATAATTTTTAGAGTGCAATTTGACAAAATGATGAGTCAGCAACTTGGCTGCTTGCTCAGCAGGTTCCTACGTCGGGTCTCGGTTCATCTTCCGCTTAGGTATTCCACCCTCGGGCTCTCTCATCCCGATCCACGAAGTATCCTCTTGTTCGGGTCGACAGACGTCGCTCGATTTTGCCGGCGTTATATCGGATTTTTCCCTTTCTACTCCCGTCTCTCGATTCTGCTCGCCGCAAAGAGGGCCGGGGCTCTCTGACAATTTTCACCGCCGATAGTCGGCCGATAGCCGATCGTTAGTGCCGTACAAGTGTAGCCGGCCATTATAAATATCTATCTACCAGTACGCGATGTCCTGTCGCACGATACAAACCGCGTGTCTCGGGCCGAAATTGATCGGTTATACGAATCGTACGACATCGATCGCGTTGCGGCCCGGCGCCGCTGGCAGGGGAAAACCGATAGGAAGGGAGAAGGGGACGGGAGAGGCAGGTGGGTAGAGAGCCTCGTTGTGCGATTCGTCAGGCGGACCGCAACAATGCATCTTTGTCGCTGATTAGATGTAGACGGGACGATAAGCGAAGACATCGCCGCTGAACAACCGACCGAGCTCTCTCTCTCTCTTCTCTCTCTCTCTCTCTCTCTCTCTCTCTCTCTC
>NW_011967128.1:193081-199269 GCF_000949405.1 Vollenhovia emeryi
CTCTCTCTCTCTCTCTCTCTCTCTCTCTCTCTCTCTCTCTCTCTCTCTCTCTCTCTCTCTCTCTCTCTCTCTCTCTCTCTCTCCTCTTTCTCTCTCTCTCTCTTCTTTCTCCGAACTTTCTCGCTTTTCCCGATGTACCACGGTGGCTAGGCAATGACACCGCGCTCGGCTGCGCCGCGATGCGCCGACACGTTGCAAATTTGCACCGCCTTGAACGCGGAGCAGCGACCGCGGTGCAGCCACGACTAATGTGTATCCGGGATTCCGGGGAGGGATAAGAGAGAACAGGGAGGAAAGGTGCTTCTTAGCGAGAAAGGACAATGAGAGAGAGAGAGGGAGGGACGCTTTAGCCAGAGAGTCGACTAAAGCGGCAGTACGCGAGTGTGTACTCTTGAAATGTAGATGCACGTATGTATGCACGTGTGCGTAGTCTCTTCCTCTCCGGCGGATGCTCGCGCGAGGGAAACTGTGGGAATCGCCGCGAGTCCTCGAATCTTCCGCTTTTTTCTCCCATTTTCTTTTCCCCCGCGGTGATTAGACGAAGCGTGTGTGTCGTAAGTCGCGATCGCCGAGTCGTATCCTCGCCTCTACCCGGCTGCCGCGCGCGGCGCTCTTTCTCGCCGATGGAGCGTGACTCCGATATTTATCTCCTACGCGCGCGCGCGACGTTTATTTATGAGCGCGGGAGGAAAACGGAATTGCATTACCTCCGCCGATGTCGAAGGGACCCGCCAAAATATGTCCTTAAGCTTAACAGAATGTAAGTAGCTTCGACAGTGGTATAACAGTCCCCGGGGAGGAGGATAAAAAAGGGTATTGTCATCCCGGGTGTGCCGGGAGTGACGAAGTGCGACCTCTTCTCGAAATGCACCGCCGTAATCGTAAATATCCCGACGTTGAGCTTATCCTTTTGCCGATCCGATCGAGCTGCGGCGTAATCAAAGTTGCCGAGCAACATTAATAATATCAAATGTCATTTAATGCTAATTGAATTAATTCCTACAATACGCCGCGCCATTAGACGATTAATCAATATGCCTGACCTAAATTGCCGCGCGCGCTGTCAATTGACCGCTATCGTGCGTTGATATATTTTATTATGGCGCTCGTAAGCCTGATAAATTGTAATTAAACGTTCGTATCCGTGACGGACGTCGGAATGATGCGAGCATAATCGCGGGAGACGGCGGAGAAATCACGGCCGTGTACGCGGGGCTGAAATTCGAGTTCTCAGACAATGATGCCTTTGTAGTTACAAAACTGAAGGAAACCTCCGCGCGGCAAACTATCTCCTGACCTTTCGGCTTCCTGCAGCCCGCCTGCTAGTGGTTGCCGCTATACTTTCTCCTTCGCAAACGAATTAAATACTGTGAGATGCTTCTGACATTCCCGCCGGTTCGGAATGGCCCGTCCAGTAAATTTACCGGCGGAGAACCATTTTTTTTACACGGAATGCAGCAGCGCAAAGTACACCGGGCTGTTTGCGTTCCTCTCTGAATCAACTATTCGGATATGAGAAAAGAATGTAGGTACGCGGCTCGTTAAGGGGATCCTAAAGCCGCTGGCGAGCTCAGTGTCGATAAGATAGGAGACGGAATTAAAAACATTAATTATATGACATTTTTTATTCCAAGTTCCACTTTAGATGTCACGATGTTCACGATACTAGAATTCGGTCGGAGAAATTTATAGTCAATCAATTTGCAACTTTTACGAAAAAGCAGCAATTTTAATTAGCTTCATAGATTTTGGATTGAATTCTAGCATCGTCAACACAATGGCTTTACTGACAATCTGACATATTTGGCAGCGACTGCTCTTTTTCTCTTTTTCTGGACTTGCGTTTATTAGAAGTAATCTTTTTTCTAGGCTAGTAATCTTTGTTCAAATTGCACGATATTGTTCCGATATGTTGTTCCTAGAGTATGCTGGTCTCACTTTATATATATATTTATTGTAGAATTTTTGTATCGAGAAAATATTGTCGCTAAGTGTACCAAAAATTAGTAAAAATTTTTATTTTTTGGGGGGGTTTTTGACATAAAGTCCACCAGCATAGTCTGTATTTTGCTGCGTACTTTAATTCCGTGAAAGAGTTTTGCATTTCCACAAAGCCAATTAAAAGATTACTTCTAACAAAAATGCCGATAAAACAGACGGCTTTAGGATTCCCTTAAGAGCGCGGTCGAGCACCGTTTCGTAAACCGCGCGCATTCTGACGGACGTCGCAATAAGATGGCATAATTACAGTCTAACGTTTTCGAACGACTTGACGAAAGCCTGGCTTGCGGACGACAGTACGATCGATCGTATCGGACGGCATAAATCACCGCGCGATGTACCGCGTTGCGCGTTATAGATTAACGTATATGCACTGCCGTGGGTGTGCAAATGAGGTAATAAATGGGGCGATTAAGTTTTCGTCGGGAAGACGCGCGTAATAACGCGGCGAACGAGCGTGGGTCTCTCGCAATTATTCACGGGATCTCTCTCGCAATGGGTCGCGGGCCGCGGCGGGGAAACGGCCCGACACAAATTCCTCGCTTCGAAAATGATCTCGTGCCGGCTCGTTATTGGGAATAGTCGCCGAAGTCTGATTAGCGGGGACCGTAAATCAATCGCGCCCAAGTCCTAGAAGACACGCCGGCCAGGATCGCTTCGACCCGAATCGCATGTGCGAAACGTGCTGCCGCCTGCATGGCCGATTAACGCGCGACTAATAGGCATCGTTAACTTTTACCGTGACGGGATATAATCGCTGTTCCCACTCGGGTTTTATCATCTACCTGTCACGCTGCGATGGATGCGCGCCGCCAATTGCCGGCCCCGTCCTGAAAACCGCGATCCCGCGACGACGTTGGCCGCGACGATAAAAGTGATTTGATTAAATAGATACGCCGGCGTCTAATTATCGAGCCTGTGCCTGTGTTGTTCGCGGCCCGCAGATAGCCCACAAAGATTGTCGGTACCGCCTGCCTCCCCCCCCCCCTCCCGCCCTCGAACTTGTACTAAACGAACGAAATTGAGAAACGTCGCGGGTCGCCCTCGCGAAAGTTGCGTCGCGCTGTAATTAAAGCTGAAAGGCTCGTAATTGAGTATCTCGAATTTCTCCTCCGCATCGCGATTTCTAATGGCCGAAACAAAGCGTCCTGCCGACTTGGTTAATTATTAAAATCGAAGGAATACCGAAATGAATGGAAATTCCGCTTCGACGTGCACGTAATTCGCGTCCCTAATTCGAGTATACAGCGGAGCAAGCGTGAGATCCGCAGTTTCGATTCACTCGTACCGAGCTTTCGCGCCGAATCACACCGCGTTTTATCATCGCGCCCGCAGACAGAGAGCGTTTCCCTCGCCGGCCGCGATTATATCACACGGATCAATTTCATCGTGGACCTTTAAAAAAAACCCGTTTGCGAGAGACGATGCATTTCTCGGCAGTGACGGTGCCCCCACGGCCGGAGAAACTGCATCGTGAATGGCGACGGGACGAGCGGCATTTGTAACAATGATGAGCCCGCGTCGAACGGCGAACGGCGAACGGCGAGTGTCCGTGTTAAAGCCGTGGGTAATGATGACGCTCGTGGTGCTGGTGGCTGGTGGTGGTGATGACGATGCCGGCTGGAAACGACGAACGCTGTTGATGCCGGTGATGCACGCCGAGGGAGCGAGACTCGGCCAAACACGAGGCGTCCTACGGAGTAACTGGACGCAGCCTCGATACCCGTCAAACCAGTTTTATCGGCCGCTACTTCCTTCGGGATCCGAGCGGCGCGCAGGTACGGCCGAGGTGCGTGTGCGCCGCTTAACTGCGACTTACACCTTGCGAGCCGTTGCACTTGAGGGGCCACAATGCGCGTCCCTCCCGTAACATTGAATTCTGCCGTCTTTTCGTAAAAAATGTACGTCTTTCTACGGCTTCCCCGCGTCGCCGGGATGCGCTCCTCTTATAAACTCTCTCGCCCTTTATTCGGACCTTCCACGAAAAACTCGCCCGCCATTGTGCCCGCTGATCCTCTCCGAGGCAATTTCGCTTGTACGCAACACGGACGCAACACACGCGCGTCATTCTTCTCGTGCCGCCATGCCGCCGCGCAGCCGCCCGCCTCGTTTGATCGACGAAACGCAAGATCATTCTCCGGGGCGTTTAAGCTCGAGCACGAAGAATTCACCAAAGTGACCGAACGCGGTATAACAATTATCTTTTTTACATTACGCGGGAGTTGATCTCTCTGCTGGCCATCTGTATACATGCCGAAGGGGAAAGTTTGAATGCATATTCAACATTGTACGATGCATTGTGTCGGGTGTCACATTAGATCGTGATTTGAAGTAAAGAATCCTAAGAATATGACGAGCTAAATTAATTGGCATCTGTAAATTAGAGAGGGAGAGAGAATGAATGCTGCATACATATTTCATTACTAATCGTATTGTTATACCATACCTTAATGGTGGAGAAATAAATAAAAAAAATGCCTGTATCCACGACACAAATCAACGATGCGGCGTGTCTTCGAAATTTTGTGATATTTAGCGTATTAATATTGTTTTGTTATGGAAAAGGGTTAATCTTTAGTAGCCAAAACGTCTGACTTCAAATTAAACATGTCGATATTTATAATTTCAAAAAGTAACTATTGTGTTCTGGTTCTTTCCATCTTATTACAATCACTTTGTCAAATATCGTACTATTCGTCATATGCTCCTATCGCCCTTGTCACAATTAATAAAATTTATTTTTATTACAATTTGATATGAAGTGAGGACAAAAACGTTACATCTCCTCCATTGTACCTCTGTGCAAATACATTTTCTTCGACTGGTAACGTCTATCGGTGATTAACGAGCGCGCAGGACTGTCCCTCCTTTTGGGCGATATCAGTCGGCCTTCTGTAATATCTGGTAATCGCGCAGCGCCGTAATTAATGATCCGCGCGCGGAGCCGAAATTGCAACAACTCAATGGAGCAGACTGGAAGGTAAACTCGAGTATGCAACGACCGACTCGTTCGCCGTAACGTGAGATGGAGAGTTATTCATTACCATACACCGGTGCTTGTATATGTATGTTTTAGATACAATCGGCGGCGTGTAGGTACAAAGTAAATTCGTGGCGTAAGAGGATCCAGGTTTGTGCCTGATCGTGCAAATGATTCCCCGTTGTGAGCCATTGCGCACCGTAAGAGAACAAACGTAGAGTAACGATGTTATGTACAACGGAGGACGATCGAGATGCGACTGATGAATTGATGAACCGAACCCGCGGGATTGTTCGGTTCGTATCTATCCGGCCAGTGATGATGCACACACCGTGGACAAGTGCGACAAACGAGAGCAACTTCCTTATATGCCTGGTTGCCTCCAGTTCCTTTGTCTTTTCTTCCTCTTCTCCTGTTTTTCTCCTGTTGATTTCTCTCCGTCTCGTGGTCACAAACCGAGAAACTAAGGGCACCGCGATGTCGGCGACTCGAGGATCCCCGTGCGATGACTCATTGTCAATGACCGAACCGATCCGAACCGGTTTCGCGACTTCGTAAACGATGGCTACTCCGGAATAACGATTAAGGTAAAAAATGTGGGTGTTGTGATAAGGCGTTCTCTGGAGCACGCGTGTGCGAAGAAAACAACGCGTCTGACGTTCTGTGAATAATCTTGCTTAAGTAGATTAGGATTTAGGGATTATTTCTCTTTGCCGTCTCTTCTGGAAAGAATATTCTAGATGTGAAACTAATGCCAAAGTAACCAAACTTTCGATACAAGACATAAAGTCTTACGGTCATCAGGCTTGATTTCAGTTCGCTATTCATGTTTCGTGTCGCAATATCCCGAGTAGAAATGAAATCAGGCATTCCTTCTGTATGTTCAGGGCCTGATTGGGTGGAAGTAAGGAATGAAGGCCCTAACAAGGAATTCCTTACTTGTGTCTGACACGGTGCGCCTGATTCCCTCATAGAATTTGATAAACATTAACCTGAATATAGTACTAGTACCACTCACTGCCGCGACGTGGCGATCGCGCGTTAGACTTTCTCGTAAGTAAAAATCATCCCGTATTAGTATAAGAGGCGAGCCGATATGATCCGACAGCGAGTTGTCTGGATCATGAATAAACTTCAATGACCTGAATATACTTTTGATGACTATGCAATTCCCAATAGCGAGTTGTCTGGATCATGGATAAACTTG
>NW_011967128.1:199700-207180 GCF_000949405.1 Vollenhovia emeryi
AAAATTAGTTTAAAAATTAAAGTTTTTAAAATAGGAAGCCTACTGATGCCTTACTACCTCCTATTAGAAATTGTAAGGCGTAACAAAGGGCAAGTCATGAGGTCTTAATAAGGAAAATCTGATTAGGCAATTTTAATTCTCGACGTTACATTTACGGTCAGGACCCTAATCAGGACTGCCTGATGAGTGCCTGATCAGGCATCCTTATTAGGCCCCTACCAGGACCCTACTAAAATTTCTGCTCGGGTAGTTGAGTTTCCTAACGTAAGTTTTTGATACATGCATTTTTTCTACGCCCAGCAGCGTTCTCTATTATCCAATTTTTCTTTATTCCAGCGGCTCAGCTGCTTTAGCGGTTTCATACCGAGGATGTATGCGCCCTAACTTATAATTGAATTAGCTTGCCGGTTACGTTCGGGAGATAGGTTTCATCCGCTTGTTAATGAAAATGGACTTTTTACGGCGTCCACTGAATTGTCTTTGATGCGTGATAGCGTAAAGAAAATGGTCGAGCGTCGCGTTGGTGTAAATTGCAGCTGGTCGTTGTTTAAAATGCGTTTAATAAGGACGACCAGATTGTTGGGTGATAAATCTAGCCTCACGAGGGCACGGAGCCTGTAAACAACGGGAAACAACCGGGATGTGCCCGGCTAGCGCAAGTTCGCGAAAGTTCTCCTATTTGACCCTCAAAATCGCGTAACTTTCTAATTAAAACCTCAACTTCTCGCGGAAACTTCGCTCTACACGCATTCAAGAGCTTTATAACGCCTGCATCGCCTGTTGTGCGTAACTCGGCGATACGAGGGACGGCGAGAGGGAGCTAATCCCGCTTTAGAAGGACGTACCGCGATGTTAAATATTTTATCCTTTACATTGGTCTTTTTTCACGCCGATCAGGATCGCGTTGTGTCGCTATCAGAAAATACAGCGGCTGATAAATGTAGCGGAATTGCATTTCGCGCGCGCGCGCGCGCGGATCGCAGTTACCAGCGCGTACCGGAAGATCGTTTTTCTCATTTTTTCCTTACCACAAGTAGAAATTTCTTACACTGTGTTTGCTTTCTATTTTTATAACAAATAATTGCATAGCTGTTTCACGCGCTTCCTTCCAAGTTATTTATGGAGTTTCTGAAAGCGCGGTTATCGCAAGGCCGGACGAATCTTATTAACAGAGAACTTGGGCTCGTTATGGCTCTCCGCGTTCTTATTTGTTCTCCCGGAAGTGTTTCATCCATTTTCCGCGTTCTTACAGCGGATTGCTGCAGCAGCCAATAGACTTCGCGGTATTCGCCGTGGCGCATCCCAACGGCTTCGGTATAGCCGAACAAGTGCAGCGAAACCAAGTCGCTCGCTTGTCCATCGTCGCTATTTTTCTCCACGATTGTCACGGACGCCCCTATAATTTTTAATTTTATTAGAGTTAAATAAGACCCCTAGATAAAATCAAACCACCAACGAGAACGCTTTGTAAGTCCGAGCAAGATGTAGGTAGCCCAATTATTCAAATCTTATTATGTGAATTCATATACTTGGTCGCGATCTAAAAGTACCAATTGTGAAGGAAACAATTAAAGAATGCTGTCTTAAATACCGGGACAGATTCGAAGCACATCCTAAGCTTTACCACAGGCCTCGTGAAAGAAAGGAGAGTTGTACGCAGACTCAAGAGGAAAATACCAACGAATCTACTCAAATTAAATTTAATAATACTTGTGCAATAACTCTGCGTAGGCATAAATATAAGAATATGGCAGTGGTCATGTATCTCTCTTGACATTATACTACAACAAACAGGAATATTGCTGAATGTCCTCTAATATAGCGACAGCTTGTAATGATCTAGGATGTTGAAAAAAAAATTCCGAGCGTCATTCTTCAAATGTCATTGCCGTATAAATGTCTCCATCCCGTTGGCCTCGAATAGAGGCACAGTCGTTTAAAATTTACATGGAAGAAAACAGCGTCAACGATTCTTTCAGCGTGTTTTTACGCGAGAAACGGCTGACCATATTACACTAGACGAGAATGGACCGGATTCATCTTACGGGGGGACAAATCACCGACGCGACGGTCTCGCGAGTCCTTGCGGTTGACGTTTTGACATCGGCAGTCGCAGCTTATTAGCTCGGGGTCCGACCATTTTGCTGCTAATTCGTCTTAACGAGCCTAGGCTCCGCTGGCGTTTCGTAAGTATCCCCGCTAATCAGCTCTTTGTTGCTATTCCGTCAGGCACTCGTACGACTCGTAGACCACGTTTATCTCTCGCCTCGGTTTGACGGGGGAATTTGTCAGTGCGCCCGCAGATTCCCGGCGCGATAAATCCCGCTGTTCATTCAGGGGTTTCTCAGTTCATTGACCAATCGCAACGATGAAAGATGCGTGTAGGTGCTCCTACATTAACTGACACTCGTATATCTCAGGCTTAGCTCGTATCGGTCGAGAATAATTAGAATCGGCTCGCGAGCGAGTGTTGGGAAAGCGACCGGTTGCGGAATACGTGATACGTCAGTAAACATTAAAGCCGCTGATCAAGCGCGATGCGATGTATATCGGCGAGTTCCTTTCGTTTCATTAATTAAAATTCCTCAGCTTTCTTTTTTATTATGCATTGCGGTACTTGGTAAGAGTTTTTCTCAATACAAGACCCGTGCAAGAAAGATCAATCTTCTGTTTAAATTTGCTCTTATCCTCTGAATTGCTTTACGTAACGGTGTCCGTAGATATGAGTTTATTATATCGTTAACGATCGGGAGAGTCGTTCTTTTTTCTATCGCGCGAAAGGAAAGTCTCATCGCGAATCTAAGCGGGTTATATAAGATCCAATATTTGTCTGGATTGGATCCGCAAGGGCTTCCCATTTGCGATTGCTCTTTGTCCCAGAAGAGTGACGTCAGTCGGCTGGAGGAGACTTATTGCGCCTACGTGCATCGCCGCTGATATCCGTGAAATAGCTATCGTAATTTCATTGACAATCTCCCGTCGCGCCTCGCTGATTATCAATGCGTTCGTAATGGGAATGCCACTCGCGCAAACATATCATATAAATACAAATTCATGAAACGTACTACATCGCTCATAACTTTTCGTAATCGCGCGCGCACGACGTCAATTTCCCTCGTTGCTTCACTCGGCACTCGACAATTTCGTCGCGCGGTGAAATATAGCCGAATCTATCGGGGCGGGTTCTCAAGAAAAGTCACTTGGTTTCTACGCGCATAATTTTCAGCGTTGCATCCCGTATTGTAAATAACAGCTTCGGTCGAATCGCTCCGCGACGAAAGTCTTGCGTCAACGAGGGATTGTTACGGTGTTTCGTACAAGATGTTCGTTTGTCGAAATTGAATGGCGTTCGGTGGAGGAAGTTGTAATAGATGCGCGCTTTCGGCGCGAAGACAGTTGAATCAGCCGTTACGTTCAATCGAGGTGCACCTATAATAAGGCGGCATGTAAATCCAGGCCGAGCGTAGCAGCAGCGCTGAATTTGACATTGTTCACCGGCGGCGGCGGTGGATAGGAGCCGCGCTTCCCTTCCGCCGCTTCCAAGCCTCTACCTCTAAAGAGCTTTAATTGGAACCCTGTCGCTTCAAATTACTGTCACTAGAGACGCTCCAGTTCCTCCTTTTGGTGTCGTCGTGCATCTCCGTCGCGGGAGAGGACGGTATTATTTTAGCAGGAAGTAGGTTTATAGAGCGTTGACGTCTCGAGGGGATCTTACTTCGATTCTGCGGAGCGATTATATCGGAGAGATTCTACCGTTCTGCTTCCATGCGCAACCGTTTACGCCGCGATTCCCTTTATTCGCGTCGTAAACAGCTGTAAACTTACGTATAAGCATATTTACAATCCAATTTTCGCACTTGCCTCGCGCAAAGTTGCTTTTGAGCGTGCACTCGATATTTCGGTGCGCCTCTAATTGTATACGAAGCACTTGCGTTACATCTCGCGCGAAGATTTGCATTTTAGTTGACAGAAAGCCGATATAACATATGAATGCAAATGCTATTCTAAGTAATGACAAATAGAATTTCTCGCTACGCCGCTGTTTCGGTATTCCGTAACGTACTGTTCGCATAGAGACGTCGAACACATTTCGGAATGTGAAGCCGAAAGCGGAAGGTATGCAGGTATCGTGTGACAGCTGTTACGTGAAATAAGAGAGAGAGAGAGAGAGAGTAGGTATCGATGCTAGCAAGAGCTGCAAGAGTTATGTATACCTGCGCAAATTCTAAATCGCATTGGGGAATAGTCGCGGGAGGTGGTAAGTTCCATATGGGAGAAATGCTATCCCGCACAGTCGATCCTTTAATTTAAATCTGAACAGAAATTTAGAAGTGTGCAGATGTCGGGAAGCGGATCCGTAGCTTATTGCGAGTGAGAGCGAGAGCGAGAGAGAGAGAGAGATGGGTAGAAACATGCCTTTATTTTGACGATTTAAAAGTCGCGGCAAACATTGGCAGTTTGTTAAGCGATGATGAATTACAGCTCTATGATTTAAAATCTACTTTCCTATTTAATCCGTTGAAATACTGCGCTGCTGAAGTCCGTTAATTACGTCGACGCGCTCGCTAGCAATTTTGCGCGCGTAGGTGCGCGCGAAATCGTAAACTGCACGCTCGTATTAAATGTATAATGACGTACGCGTTTCGCGATCAAGCCGCGATTAATCGAGCCGTGGGATAAAATTTGTTTTCGCGAAATACGAATCGGGGGGCGCGCGGCGGATTCTCGATTAGACCGTGGGCCGAAAACAAACGCGAGAACATCGTTTTGGGACCTGGCCAGGAACGCCAGTTGCGTCTCTCGAAACGTATGTATAATCCTATCGCACGGTTGTTGCCTACGCCGATCGTAATACGCGCAATTGCAATGGCGGTGCCGATGACCAGCGGGCGACGAGGGCCATTTGCGCGACAAGATCGACGGAGCCAATCCTCTCGATAGCGAGCCGTACGGCGTGTCGGGCGCACGCGCGCGCGTGTGGGTGTCGTCGCTATGCGAAGAGAAAGTGGTGTGCCGTTAATTTATGTAATGCTGATTTATGCCCATATACGCGGTGATCCTTTTTCATCGGCCGCCGCCACCGGCCCCGATGGCATTGTGCGCGCATTGTGCCCGGCCGTCGTCGCCCCGGAATTATACGCCGGGCCGCGAAAAGCGATATACGAACGGTCGTAAACGAGAATCGAGATCGTAGCCGCGATAAAATTGTCCGCGGACTCGCGCGCACCTCTGAATTATCTGTTACGCGCGCCGTAAAAACGACGGACCCCGTTAATTGCGAGAGGTCGCGGGCTCAATCGGCGGCGGAATGAGATTTTATTTGCGGCGGGGGAGCCGACGGGGAGAGAAAATAAGGACGACTCCCGAAAGACCGGACTCACGGATTTGGGTTAAGATGGATTTTTCCGACGGATGGACGGGGGAGATTACGCCCTTCCGGGATGATGCGGCCTCAAATTAGATTGTACGCAAATTTAATCGCGAGTTCATCGCCGCGGTAATTCTTTCCTCGCGGTACGACGACAATCCCGTCACGACGAAATTTATCAGAAATTATATCTCGCTGCCGCCGACAGAGCTGCCTGGTTAGGAAAACCCTCGAAAAATTAAGTGCTTCCCCGCGCTTTCGCTCCCCCCGTCGCATTCTATAAACGTCAGTTTCGCGCAATCGCACGCCCGTCTCGGTGTAACTCGCGGGAGAGTCGCTATCGCGAGCCGAGCGCGTTTCCTCTCGTGCGCGAAACATATCGAAATCTGCTCGTAACTCGGCGATCCAGGTGTAATTATGGGAATTCGTAGCCTCGTAACGTTGCATCCTCGCGCGCTGCACCTGCCGTGCTAGCCTCGCTTCTCCTCCAGCCGCATCGTCATTCTTCTTCTCTCTCCGCCTCTTCTGCGTCTTCCTTCTCTTTATTCGTATCGTTCCTCCTCCGAGCCTTTCCTCTCTCGCTCTCGCTCGCACTCGCTCGCACTCGCTCGCCTCTGCCTTCTTCGCCGCTTCGCTTCGACTATCCTCGCTCAGCACGCTGCTGCTACCCGCTCGCTCTCGTCCTTGGTCACTGCCTGCTGCTCGGACCCTTTGCTCCCTTTCCCCCCCGTCCTCGAGGCAATGCACCTCCGAAGAACGTTGACCTCGTCTCTACGACTCGCTTCGTGTTCCGTGGGCGAGCGGACCCTTACCTCATCCTCGCGTCCTGTGCCTCCCCGTCACTGTCTTCCTCGCCTTGTTCTTCTACTTCTATTTCTTCTTCTTCTTGCGCCGCCAGGAATAAACCAACCTCGACGCGTACCCTTTCTGCTCGCGGCCATCGTTCGAGGCATCTCGATAAGTTCTGCCCTAAGAAATTAATTGCCGGGCCCGAAAGCGAGCATGTGCGCCGAAAAGTTGTCCACGTAGGACGAATCAGCGGATTCTCTAAGTACGACGAGGAATCGATTAGCGGAAGAAACTTCCGCGACGACGTGGGATGACTTTTAATTTCTAGCGTCATTTATTTCGATATATCGAAGTTTTATAAGCGCGGCTACAAGTATTTTACGAGAATATGCTGTAAAAGTATTTCGTAAGCGTGACGAGGCACGGGGGAACGGAATATGCGAGCCGGCCGTTTCGAATCGAGTTACCTTATAGGAAAATCATTTGTCGATATCATCTGACCATTGTATTCGCTCGCGCTATTTCGCAAGAGATTGTTCGCGAATGCATACGGACAATCTCATGTGAGATAGAAAACTGATCGTATTCATATCCAGGCGCGGAGGAGAGAGTTTCCGTGAAGAGAGTGAAAGCTTTGTGATTCCCGAACTGAGGAGGGGGGCGGAGGGGCGAACCGGAACGACTCATGGCTGGCTAATTGCAATCAAAGCTCTTCTTGGAACGAAAGAGGGAGAACAACTGGAAGGTGGAGACTGAGGACAATCCCTAATCGTCATTCGCGCGCTCGTTATCTCGAAATCCCTGAATCGGGACGGCCGGCGCTAGAACTCTCTCCCCGCGGGGGGGGGGGGGGAATTACCGGAAGGCATTCGGCCTGATATGACGTTAAAGTCTCCATTATTCTCCGCGATGCATTAAGACGCGAGAATAAAATTGGGTCAAATAGTGATTAACCTCGTCGGACTACGTGAACGAGCGCCGGGCTCGTTGTAAAGGCGCTGGGATTCGCGGGGTGGTGTCGATGAATACAATGCACAGCAGCCAGATCCGTCAACGCGGAAGTATCGGCTTCGAAGTATCACGCGAACGTGTGGCTAGAAATTTGCCGGATGTGAAACCGGAGAGGCGGTAAGGTGCGAGTTGACGGTGGCGGAGTGGCGAGGGAAAGGGATATTTTTTCCCTTTAAACAAGCCGCTGTTTAGATAACAACGCGAGACGCATTCAGAAAGATGATTGTAACATTTTTTAAAAGAGAGGTGAAAACAGACGCCAAGTAGGGTAGGCTGGTGTAAGTGTGCGCGGTCGGTAAGAGTGCGCATAGG
>NW_011967128.1:208924-225584 GCF_000949405.1 Vollenhovia emeryi
TGAGCGTCATCCAATCAAGAATTATGTAATTTAATTATTTGGATAGATTTCGTTAGAAAAACAAATACATTTTTATTGTCCCTACAAAAGTGATGGTATCATCAAATTGCGCCAACTAAAATGGGTATTTATACAAACTGGATACTTTATTGTTTTTCATATTAAAATGTTATATTCAAACGATCGAGCATAAGATTTTACCGAACGAAATAAAGGAGACCGTAATATTGACAAGACAAATTTTTAATATTGTTCTTGAATGGGAAAAGTTTTATCGGTATTTCCTACGGTCGGTACGCGTAATGTTAAATGAAATTGATACGTATTCATTAAATTGCCGGTGTTTTTTTAACGAATTATACAGCTGCCTCTTTTTTTTACGTTCAACAATAGCAACGATTTATATTTAATTGCTTCCGACATAGATTACCTCTCGGTTTTTCGGCCTTGTTTTTTTATTTACTAATTGGAAAGTTATGAACATTCGTTGTTGTTGTTGTTGTTGTTGCTTTTTTTTATACACGTGGAATTGCGCGCGAAATGCTGATAAGTTGCCGCGATTTGTGTCAGTGGGAATAAATGCATTTCGTACGCCAGTTTAAAGCCCTTTCCTCGATAGAAGCGCGCGATCCGTTTGTGCTCCGCTGCTCAATAAAACTGCATTCCCGTTGAATAACGGTGAGAAGTTCCCGCGAGTTTCTGACGTATGTTCCTTCCATCCAAAACCGGACGGGAACGTACAAAGCGCCAAAACAGAAAAGCACGTTTTCCGCGGGGCTGAAGATTTTATGATGGAATCGACGATGGAAGCACTATTCACACCTTTCTCGCGCCGCGTTTCTATGCGTCGTGGCTCTTGCAGAACAGTTGAATTTCTTGGAAAAATGTCCGTCAGGACGGCGACGTCAAATCGATACGTTCTGTTATCATCGCAACAGACATTCGTCATTCTGTGCGGACACCGATCAAAGGCGTCGAGATTTGCGCCGAGCGTCCAAGCCTCGTTCATCCAATCGTCACTCCGCGATAATAAGCCGCGAATTTCTGCGATTGAAATTGGAGCTTTTTATCGCGCGCGTGTACACTGGTAGTTCGGAGATACTCTCTTCTTCATGACGTGTATCGCGTTTGTCGGCGGGTCTCCGCGGAGACAAAAATCTCGTCTTAGCCCCGCTTTGATAATTACCAGCTGCGGAACGTGAGAGCGCCTTGTGTAACGTTGTCGCCGAGAAAGAGCTCGAGTTTCGAACGACAAAGGAGATAATGCGATAGCGACGGCAGCGCGCGAGACGAGGAAGGACCGATCTTGGGAGTCGGGCAAAGTTTTTGCGGACGCAGAAAACGGGAGAGAGAGAGAGAGAGAACGAAGGAGGGAGGGACCGGCATACGTGTGTATCTACGTCCGGTCGAAATTCCGGGCGCGCTGAACGAAAGCGGCAAAAAAAAAGGACGGAAAAGCAAAACTATAACGCGGCGGCGCGCGCTTGGCTCGGAACCGTCGCGATAATGAGATTTATGGCAGCCGAAAACGTGGTCGCGATTACTTCGGATAACGCGGCTGTTCGTACCACCGTCGTCGTAGTCGTTCTTTTCCACCACCTCCTTCTCTCTTCTCTTCCCGCGCCTTCCGCCAAAGGTCAGCGAGATGATTTCGCCTCTACGAAAGATAATTGCCGGAACTGTGTATGTACACGTATGCGCCGGCTGGAATCCAGATCGCGCGGCGCGCTTAAGCCGCGCGATAATAGGAAGAATGTGACAAACGGGCGGGCGATAACAATGGAACGCGAAGAAATGCCGCTTTATCACGGCGTAATTCCGTCAGTGCGCCGACGTTATTCACGTCCGATTGAATGAGTGGCGCTCCGTCATTTCTTACGGCGGCGATGGTGTTCCTTTCCTCCGCGATCCGGCGCGCAGTTTCCACCTAATTATCCGTCCGTCTACCTTCGCTATCTCCTCGATCGTTTCCATCACTCGAGACGTATACAACTCCGAGGCTCGGCTCCATTGTCCGCGGTCGATAGGGCGCAATAACTCATCAGATGTACGGTGCACTATGGCCGCGTGCGTTCTCGCTAAGAGAATAAAAGGCCCGCAGGTACAGGCAGGCAGGTAGGTCGGGGCCTAGCTATGGTATTTATACTTGTGGAGCGCCTCGCCGGGAGGGGAAATGATCAATTGACATTTCGTAGCGCGAGGCGTCGAGGCGCATCGATTTCATCGGTTGCGCAAGTTGTTGCTCGTCGTGGCTGCGCGTGCGAAGAGATGCGAAAATAATTCCGTCGCAGGCCGTGTACACCCCCCGATCCCGCCGGCGCAATCTCCTTTTTCCTCGGGACGATATACTGTTGCGGCGCGAGTGTCTTTTACCTCGAGATGCAATCTCGGCGATTCTCCGAGCGGTACGATCGCGCGTAGCGTCACTTGATGTTCCGTACGAAATTATCCGTGGATTATTTGCAAACAAGCGTCGCGGCGATTCAACTCTCGCGATTCTTTCATCTCGCGACTGAGATTAGGTTTCGCGACTATTTTCCGTGCCTGATTCCATTCGCTCTTGAGCCGATCAAGAGTGTAGCGCGGAGGTTGCGAAAAGTCGAGGCTTTCCCGCAGCTTCTAAATCCCGCAAAGCCCTCGCGGCATATCGGAAATTTCATCTCCCGAGCCGAATCTTCGCAAAGATACCGTGGCTAATATCTCGGCCCCTCTCCGACGGGCGGAACGGAATGGAATTGAACAGGGAACTGTTCGCGCCGGAGCAAACGAGGCCCCGAATGATTCGTTGCTCGCATTTAAAAGTGTTTGATCTCACCGGAAATATATTTCCATAAACCACGATTTCACAACGCCCGGGCGTTTCCGCGTTGAGCGCGTCGGCCCTTTCTCCCACGTCGCTACGTAATTCGATATTAAAATCCGTAAAGACGATTAAATCCGATAATAAAAAGACCAAGGCGGCCGCCTATTTCGCCCATCTGTTGCCGCGTTATATCGCGTCGTACCTGTCGTCTGTACGGCGTCGCGGGGCGGGGAATTTCGCGTCCCTCGAGCGCCAACGAACGGCGTTGCCGGCGCTTTCCAACGTTAAAGTCCCAATCAAGATTGATTGCGCAAGATGAAACGGAATCTATTTCGCGTTCGACGGGATTACGGCAGTGGGGCGCCAGCTTGAATGCCAAATCGCCGTCGGTTGACATCCCGATAGAGGCTGAGGAATACTAACGAGACTCTACAGCCGTCTTTAGAGCTCTCCGACCCGTCGCTCGTATTTTTCTCCTCTTTTTCCATCATCTGTCGCATGAGCCGCAATCGCAGCCGCCTCTGCTCCTTTCCCGGCGTCCCGATCGACGGCCATCTTTCTCCGTGTAACGCGCTCTAAGCCGGTTACGAAATTTCGCCGGGATGTCCGCGCGAATCGCTTCCACGGATCGCCTCACCGATCGCCCGGCGGACACAAAAGGATTTGCGTGCCCAACGATGTTCGGGATATTCGCCGTTATCCACCGTGGGATTCGGGGATTCGGTACTGGTTACGATGCATGACGTAATACAACGAGGGATTCGATGCATTAGCACGAGAGGACGAAGCATCCGGCCGTTGTTGTAATTTTTTTTAGACGATAAAACGCCGAGAAAAGATGGAAATAATTATTTCTTTATTTCTCTTTTTAAAATAAGACGCATCAAATCGTTAATTAATATTAAAACTTTCGCGTGTACAAATATATTTGCATGTAGAAATAATTTTGAGTCTCAACTTATGGTGTGTTTTACCATGTGTAAAGCTTTGAAATATCGATGCCATTGTCCATAAAAGCGATGTTTTTATAGACATTTGGAATGAATCTGACACCGTGTTACGATATATTGGATTAACAGGAAGATGATTTATGTTTGAAAAATGGATATTTTTTTGTATAGCGCCGGGAGATATTGCGGAAACGAAAAATATCGGTGGAAAAAGAGCGATCTTGTCGCACGCGCCTCGAAAGGGCGGTTGGATCTCCCTGCAAATGCGTTTTCGAGCGACGGAACTTTGCCCGACTCCTGTGTTAAACTTTTCGATAAAGCGAATTCGCGGCACAAAAAAATTTCAGATAATTGGAAACGTGCCGCGGCACTGCGAACGTTTCGCGCCATCTCCCGCACTATTTTTTTTCCACGGATCAATTATAGACATTTTTACGCCATCAGGGAGATATCAAAAATAGGAAAATCGTATTCTCCATACCGGATAACAGAACATTTACAATTAGATTAATTCGTCCCAATTTCTATTTATATGCGCGAATTTTGAATACGAAGCAATTTGAAGCAGCGCAACCGCCAATTATAGCAGAAAATTAATTAAGTTTCGTTGTCGAGGGAAAAGGCATGTACGCTTACTATTGTACTCTTATTATTGTATAATATCGAGATGTACATCGATAAAATGCAGAATGTAAAGTTATCATCTACCTGATTCGCTCGCTCATTTATAGAGGAAAGTTCCCTATATTATTATGACATAGGAAATATGAGATAGCGGGGTTTCTGTTAAATTAACAGGCATCGTCAGTTGATCCCATGAATTTATTGCCCTTGCGGCGAAATCTGTTTAGTGGAAAGTTCATTGTTAGATTGAATTTGGGTGTTGAAAACTTGCTGTCTCATATTAGAAATCTATCACACAAGAGAGGCCTTTCCTCTAAGTAAAGTTATTTTCACAAATATAAACAAATTCACCCTCTTATGACCGAGTCAATTTCTTGTATTCTTGTTCGAATAACTCGGGGTAACGCTAAATCGTTGAGTCCTTTTAAATTTTGGAAAGCCAACGGCACGCGATACTATTTTGCCTCCTGGATTGCTTACGAGAGCCACTCAAGATGCGGAGTTGTAGTGATTCGGTAGGAAAAATAGTATCGAGCGCCGTTAAGTCATGAAAGGGTTAAACAGAAACAGGCCCGACGTTTAAAGAAAGAACATTATACATCGATATCTTCGAAGTCCTACTTCGAAAGCGAAAACACTTACATTGCTGTAATTTCTACGAGATATCCCCAGGTACGATCCGCGAGTATGTTAAAAACGGGATGGATGCGGCAACACCCTCGGCGAGCTCTCTCAGGGTAGATTAAAGGTGCAGCATCGCGACGGCGGTGCCGCGGGCGCGAGAAGTTTCTCGATTAATTAATCGCAACGGCGAGCAACATAAATTATCTCGGCTTCGCGGTGTTCGCAGACGTATCTTAATGCATGAGCTGCTCTCGAAGTTACGTTTAGCCCTAGTCGCGATGCAGCGTTTAGTCGAGCGAGCCCCGGTGGCCGCACTCGATCACGCGCGGCAACTAATTCGAGGTGTCGACTCTCGGCGGCCGCTCTCGGCCCGCGTGAAAAACCGCGCGAGCAATCGGGACATTTCGCATTATTCGACGTACCTCGTCGATAAATATCGCCGTCGAGCCGGTATATACCATACCGGTCGTGGCACGTCGGGATATTTACACGGCGGGTCGATTTATCGGCGCCGACCTGCCGAACCGCCCCCTTCCCCCCTTTTTTTCCATGGCGAAAATTGAAATATATTTCCCGCAAGCCCGCCCGATTTTATTGTTCAATTCCTCGTCGAGTCCCTTCATTCAGCGATACGATCGATTAGCGCATTCATGGCGATTCGTTCGCGAATGCGCGGCCGGCAAGTTTGTTATTTCGCCGCGATCGTTATCTCGGCTTTTAAACCGCTCGGATTCTGGAATTTTCAGTCTCCGGACCTTTTGCACGTTCGCAGGTTCTCACTCTTTTACTTTACGTGCGGGGTTGCCCGGGGTTTAGCGTGTGTTCCCTGGAAACGTTCTGCGCTCTCTGAGGTCTCCTGATCCGCGATACATTCTAGAGCTCTCTCGGGGGATATGTTCCACGGAAGTGTTTCGGTGGGTCTCTAGCTTGGTTTGCCGGACGAACAACGCGTCCGGTTTTTACGTAATCCCGAAATGAAGGAGGCTGCGCCGAAGCGAGAATTCGAACTTGGCAACGGATCGGCGGCCATATATATTATCGTGATAGGGGGCGTCATTACTTTTCCGTAATTAGATTTCGATTCGGTCGTTATATGCGTGATTAATCGCCGAGGTGCTCCCCCCGGAAACTGGAGTAACGGTCGCTGTACCCATGCAAGTATATATTTCACGATTCGCAACTATCTTCGGTAAAGTCAAACGTGGCGAGCGAGTCGCTACGGCGAACGGAACGGGAGCGTGTGTTTTTCGATTTAATCGGTACAATCCCCGAGGAACCGTTTCCCTTCGATATCAGACGTTTGCGTATTTATCCGAGGAAAATTAAAACCGCGGCTTGCTGCGACTGTTCCCGCGCGGAGTAACTAAAATCGGGGAAACCGGAACATTTCTCGTTCGCCTTCGTTCGCGTCCGTTCCTTCGGCGAGAGTTCACATTTGATTCGCGTGAAGCTATCGCCACACACTGAGAGATAGGCCTTGTTTACAGTCATACCTCTTGCAATATTTCTTATTCAGAAAAATGGTCCGTGCAACGTTTACACCGATCAGTTTTTGACTAAATACTTTTGAACATGTATTTAAGGGGATGCTGGAGTGATTCTGCACTTTTGCACCTTTCTAACCTAAAAATTGTCAGTTCGCGGAAACATTTGTGTAATATACAAATTAAATGGCTTACGTGTACAGATCGAAAGCAGCTCGCTATTCCGGTCAAATGAAAGAACAATATGGCATCACTGAAACTAAGTTTGTAAGTCTAATAAGAAATAATAGTGAGAAACACATACATACAGTACGTGTAGTATGTGTGTTGCTCACTATTATTTTTTATTAGACTTACAAACTTAGTTTCAGTGATGTCATATTGTTCTTTAATTTAGCCGGAATAGCGAGCTGCTTTCGATCATCTGTACACGTGCCATTTAATTTGTGTATTACACAAATCTTTCCACGAAACAGACAGTTTTAAGTGCAAAAGGTGTGCTAAAGTAATCTGTTTTACCGACACATTCGAATATAGTTTTTGCGCTGCTGAATCTTTTTATTAGTTTTTACGCCTAAACTAATACCAGGTTAAGTTGCGGACCGCATAGCAGAACGTTTTTATACTTGAAACACTCGGGTCAGAAGTCTAATGAGAAAGATATTGATATTTGAAATTTTCGATTTTTTAATCGTGAGCAATTTGAATTTGGCTTTATAAAATTACAAAATTCTTCCACGCGATTACAGTACGCGTAAAAACAAAGTGGGGGGTTCACGATTTTATATAAAAAACGAAGAGAAATTAAAAATATCAGCATGTGAAGCCTAACCACAATTACTTATAAAGCGATATTTTTAATTTCTCTTCGTTTTTTATATAAAGTCGCGAAACCCCCGCTTTGTTTTTACGCGTACTGTAATCGCGTGGAAGAATTTTGTAATTTTATAAAGCCAAATTCAAATTGCTCACGATTAAAAAATTGAAAATTTTAAATTCCAATATCTTTCTCATTAGACTTCTGACCCGAGTGTTTCAAGTATAAAAACGTTCTGCTATGCGGTCCGCAACTTATCCTGGTATTATTTTAGGCGTAAAAACTAATAAAAAGATTCAGCAGCGCAAAAACTATATTCGAATGTGTCGGTAAAACAGATGACTTTAGCATCCTCTTAAGACAAAGTTAAATATAAGAAAGTTAAATATAACTGACTATAAACAAGCCTTGGTAGTGCGCACTAGTACAAGCACCCGAATTCGCTACAATTGTGAGTATCACGGAATGAAGAGTGGATACGTAGGTGAGAGATGCCCGCGGCGAATGCGCGCCGCACCTGGCAATACCGAGTGAATCAGTGGTTCGTCGACATACCGATGAGAAATGACCGATCGACCGACACGTACCTAACAATAAGTACGTTGCACAATCGAATTGTGTCGTCTCGTCGCGCTTTCCTCGAGGGAAAAAAACGCGCGTATGCACGCAGCGCGCGACAGCCGCGCCGATTAATTACCATAACGCTCAAGGCTGAGGCGCAGTCGCCGCGAAAAAGCTATCGCCGCTCCAATTTTAAGCGCATTCATGGATACGATACCATGCATCGCGATATGCATAATGATAACGATAACAGATTGCAATTTGCTGCCACTCCGCTGTCACTTCGCTTGGCCATTTCTGTGCAAAAAACGCCCGCGAGTGCGGCATATTATGATTATACTCGACAGGAACATGTGTTAAGCCGATTTAGATTGCCGCGTCAATCAAAATTCAATCTCTCGCGACTGAATAGAAAACTGTGGTCTTTTTCCGAGACCGCGCGCGGTACACACTTCTTTCGTGTCGCTCTTTTTTTCCCCGCCTCTAAACCTGCTTACTATTGGGCTGAAACTGCGAAACGTGTCTGTCGTGATATCGCATTCGGAACGATCTGTCTTTTCGACGTATCGAAATATTGCTGTGTGTGACGTCAATGAGAACGTAGACTACGTACGTGGATGCGTGCGAACGTGTGCCGCATACACGTACTACACATCCCCCCCTCTCTCTCTCTCTCTCTCCGCAGAACACATTACGATGCGGTTTGCATCCGCGAGATACACGTATCGGTTATACGGTGCTTTCAGAACTATCGAGCGACGAACTATCTTCGACGTGTCGGTTCCGTCGGGACGGGTAAAAATCCGGCGGTGCGTCGCGACGCATCGACGCGCGAGAGGGAAACGGCGTCGCGGGCTCGGCGCCTCGGAATCGCGAGATAATTACGAAAACTCTGTCATTGGAGAACGGCATCGTCGTCGGCATTCCTAATGGGCGCTGTGCCCGTCGTAATGCGATATGTAAACGCTCGGATGATCAATGGCGAACATTTACTTACGGTATACGCGGCGGGCGTCCGCCCCGCCGCGAACAATAGCGCGGTGTCTAATAAACTACTCCACATGCGTCGCCGTGTAGCGCATACATTTTCTACGTCGGAACAGCTCCTCCCGAGGCCAGGCTTTAACGAACGTTACGGCACACGTGTAATACACGCGTTCGCAAATCGCGCGTTTCCACCGGAGAAATACGCGCTCGATGCTTTTGTATTTAAACTACCCGATGTTGGCGATGCTTCTACCCTGGTTCCCTCTCTCTCTCTCTCTCTCTCTCTCTCTCTCCCGAGGTAAATTCTATGCGCGCTGAAATTATATACATGAAGAATTTTCAGAATTTACGATTACGGCGTACCCTCCTACGTTATCGTGTTACGAACTACCGCCTGATACTCGCTAATTATATTGCCGGTATTAATAATTTTACCGTCGAACGTATACGGCGATTTCTGGGTTTGTTAATTACACGAAGACGCTAAATAAGTGACGTTGTATTCGCTTCACGCAACAGTTCCTTTGTTGCCTGATTAATGTGTACTTTGAGGGGATCCTAAAGCTGTCTGTTTTATCGACATTCTTTGTCAGAAGTAACCGAGGAAGTAACCTTTTAATTGGCTTATGGAAATGCGAAACTCTTTCACGGAATCAAAGTACGCAGCAAAATCTAGACTGTGCTGGTCGACTTTATATAAAAAACGAAAAAAAATATTAATTTTTTGTACACTTGACGACAAGATTTGCTTGATACATGAATTCTACGATAAATATATACAAAATAAGACCAGCGTACTCTAGGGACAACATATAAGAACAATATCGTGCAATTAGAACAAAGATTAATAGCCTAGAAACAAAGATTACTTGTGTAAATAAACGCAAGTCCAGAGATCCAAGTCTAGAAGAAGAGAAAAAGAGCAGTCGCTGCCAGACATCTGTCAGATTGTCAGTAAAGCCACGGTGTTGACGATGCCAGAACTTGGAATTACAAATGTCGATATAATTGGCGGTTTTAATTCCGTCTCGTATCTTATCGACACTGATCGAGTTCGCCAGCGGCTTTAGGATCCTCTTAACGGCGTTCTTCGTCACGAGCGCGTTCCTTTACACGTTGCATTGACCGCGGACCTCTCGATCAATCGCCGATACCGCGCGACGGAGCAATTGTACGGATTTTCCCTGAAACAATATCTTGGTCGCCGCCGCAGGGCTTCGATCACGTTTGTGGGACTGTCCGCCGCAAACGTACGACGATAATGGATATGTTTATTCGGGCGCAGCCTGATTTGCACGCGATATCGCGATATACGCGACACGCTCGTCTGGGAGATAACCGGCTAAGTATTGTACTTTGCACGGGCGAGAAATTGCTCTTGTTGATGTAACGGGGTCATATCCGCGATACAGATACGACGTAATAAGCAGGTGTACTTACGTTTTAATTACGGGAGGAAATAGAACGCCGGGCTAATATTTAATCTTTATCGCGCGAAATTTATGTATCGCCGTGTACCGGACGGGACCCTCGGCACTGCTTAGCATATATCGAGCCACGCAATATTCGTGAAAAGCATCGGATGTTACCGACAGAAGCGCGTACGGGGGACATTTCCGTGAAAACGATACGGGCCGCCCGAGTATCGCGGATATTTTACCGCCAGGATGAGACACTCGTAGAGCAGTCGATGTGCGAACAAGCGATATTTCATGATTAATACACTTTATCGCGCGGCGTGCAAAATAACGCGCGTAAACGCATCGACGTAATGTAAAACATCGTCAACATTAATCTTGGTTTTTAACGCCCTTTTTATTACCTCGCATTATATTTGCCGTTGCGGCACCGCGACACAACCGCCGGCGATACCGGAAAGCAAAATGTTTTCATTAACACAAAATTTCCCTATCGTGTTTTTGTCAGAAAAAAACAAACGGACGTCCGTCAGACGCGCTTTTTAGTTTATCCGAGATAATGCGTTTCGCGCGTGTCTGCGGCTATTCGGGCGCGATACGTTCAAGTTCATTAATTAGACGGTTGTTATAACTATCCAGCTTGAATGTAATCAAAACGTCTGGCCGCTTAAATGCCTCTAATGAACCGCTATCGACGCTATCTGTATCGCGGCGTAATTTATAGGCAACTTTCGAGAGCCTCTTGTCGTTCGTTTGTCCACCGAGCGAAACGCATTAGTCTAACTCCTTCGCAGCGTGGGTTCTCAAACTTTGCTTTTAGCTCCGTTATACTTCCATTGAACAAGTGTTCGAGCACGATAGAAAATCCGGCGCGCTTCCTGTAACTTGCTGTAATTGCGCGTAGTTAAGGGCTTGAAACAGCAAGAGGGTAGCGTAAAAGCTTCGCGTTTCGGCTTGCGTCTTTCGGCGTAATGCGGCTGTTGAAAAAATACCTGCCAAGTGAACAACGGGTGCGCTCCAACACGACGGACAAGTAATCTCGAATAACATTTGCGCGTCGCGCGCGCTTCCGTAGACACAATTTTACATCGCGCCTCTATCGCGCTTCGCACGTAAAACGTAAACTTATAAACACATACGCGATTATCGAGGTTCGTTAATTGGACAATTTATTATTATTGCCGACCGTTTATAATTGAGCGGCGACTACATTATCATTCGAATTTATCGCAATAGTATATTTTGCTTGGCCGGCTTCAGGAGTTTCTCCCGTTGCCGGCGCGGGTTACGCGTATAAGCGCGAGAGGAAATCGATATAAATACTCGACGCGCTTAATTATGCAATGCAACGGCAACGTATTGTAATTAATTCAGGCACTATTTCGTTCCACGCGACTACGTCGAAAGTCCTTAAAGCCCGGCGAGTTATTCGAACCGCCTTCGACTCTCGTCTTTCCGACGCGGCGAAATCTTCCTTCTCTTCTTTTTTCCGCCCGATCGGTTCCGCGAGCCGAGGGCAAATTACTCTCGCGTGGTTATTAATGAATTCGCCGTCGTCGCCGCCGCCGCGTATTTAGCAATTCCGATAAATATTCCCGCGTCTCTCCCTCCGCCCCCGGAATTTCGTCCCCTTAATGAGGAATTGACTGTCAACCTAACGAGATAGCCATCGGCAATCTGCTGGTCTTACGTTGACCCCCTAATTGGACCACGCTACGCCGACGGAATTACCGTCGCGAGCCGAGAGCTTGTACCGCGCTAATGGAACTTTTACCGGTTTCGTTAATCGCCCGGTTTTACCGTGGCTAGCATTGAGCCGCCGCGATTCCGAATTACGTACTCTGAGTGCACCTTGTGTTCACTCGGGCCATCCGCGACCGGTCGCGGCGATTCCGCCGCGATTTCACCTTACGCAATTCTGCCTCCACCCTTGCGAAACGCCGTCGCCGCCGGCGGCAGCCGCTCGCGATTACGCCGGGACTTTTGTTAGCCGCACTTATCGAGCGGAATATTTAAATCCTGGTACACGCGGACGTATATGCGAATTTATGGATACACGAGACGTTTATTTGGCGCGTCAGCTCGATTACGGTGTACGTTTGCAAAATCGATTGCAGCTATCGTAAATACAGTGTTTTTAGCGGGGTAATATCAGATAATAGCTCGCAATAATTGAAAAGCATTATTATCCATTAACGTCGTGACAAAGTTGACTGATACAAAGTAACCTTTAATCAGTTTGCGCCGTTACACGTGACGTTAAAATTAAAGCGTCGACAAGCCGCGTCACGGTGATGCCGCGGTAGACTCGGATATCGTTACGTCTCCTGATACGAGATGATTAATATACCCGGTGAAATTTGACAAAACAAGCACATCGGAGAGGAAGCTCCGCGGACCGTCCCTGCAGATTGAAATCAAGATGCACTTTCCGTCGGAGGGTCCGAGGAATGATTCGCGAGGAGAAATCGGAGGGGAACGAGCGTGTGTGTGTGTGGGTTAAATATGGACCCCCGGCTTGTCACGATTTGTTTTGGAGGAGCGACTGCCCCTGGCAGCAGCTTCTCTCCATTCAGTGCGATTCGGCGTGTATTGTGCGGGGCTTAAACCGGTTAAATATTCAACACACGCGCAGCTGCCGCCATTCGTACGCTGCACGTATGCTGTTCGTCTTATCGTAGCCCCGGGGAAAAAAAACAGCAGCTCGTTCGACGTCTGATGGTTAGCGGGGCGCACCCCCTCGCGAATTTCTCCCTCGCGGTCACGTCCGCGGTTCGTTGGACCGAAATGTATGCCAGAAACTGGCGTAACTTCGGAAACCACCGGGCCCCTCGGGAGAGAAAAGAATCATTTAGCGACCGTCGGGAGGACGGACGTGCCTGAATGGCAGTATTCAAATATGATTTTCGAATTCCGCGATTTTCTACAACCGGGTCGGCTTGTTGTAGGCGTAGGTCGGCGAGATTACACTCGCAGAACAAATTTCCGGATCCAACGCTATTACACTTGAATGTATCATAAAATAGGTTCGATATAGCGCCAATCATATTTCTTATAGAGAAAGGAACATTTTAATCTTAAATGAAAAATTCTAAAGGCTAGAATAAAATGATAGTGTGTATCGCTTTTTATCGAATATCGTGCTGCCAAGATGGAGGGGAAATTTATTCTAAACGCAAGAATGTATAAACTTACATTTATATAAGTCACTCTTGTCTCAATATAGTAAGTCGATCTTTCTTAATTCGACAGAGGAGAATAAGAATTATTGATTTTACTTTGAGTCAAGTCAAAAGCCAGATTTCGAGAGATGAACAATGGAATCGATGGTTGCGCTTAAATCTTCAATAATTCTAGAAAGGGCTACGAAAACGGGAAAACATTTAAACAGCCGATCAAAAAATGGAAAACTAGATCCTAAGACCAATCTATTCTCGTCTCCCAACGAGTATACGTCGGATTCATAGGTGAGGTCGACTGAACCTCCGTGACATCGCGTTACAGAAAGAAGTTGTTCTGATTGTAAGAAATCCACTGCCGATAATGCGTTAAATTATTTCGATGTACTATATGCGAATTTTGTTTTATATACTGAAGAAGGCTCAGTACAGCCGAAACGTCTATTTGAACCTGAAGGATAAAGCAATTCTATCAATCGTGTTTTTTAAAGAACACCTGTTACTGCTCGTTAATTTGGCCTTTCAGTAATTATTAATTGTTACTTTGATATCGTCTTATTTTTATACTAAATGAGGTTGTGAGAAATACAAATGCGTGAAGAATATTTGTTGTCTCGGTAACAGAAATCCTTTCTGAGGGTGTACGTGCCATACATCGACCGATCTCTCTCGCAAGGTTGTATCTCGAGTTTACGTAATTTTCGATTTGTGCGCTTCTGGTCCAGAATAAGCGGTTAAGTCCAAAAACCAGAAACTGCGAGCTACGACCTTGCGAGGGAGATCAGTCGACATATATTTTCGCATCAATGTTTTTCTTCAAATCTCGTCAAATCGGTGCTCGAGCGGTATTTTGCCTTTGCGTTTTCTCAAATCACGTTCGTCAATTATTTACCGAGGCGGCTTACTCGCGCGAACAAAACGATTCTCAAAGAGTAAGGAAGGCGCAATTAAAATTTTTCAAAGCCGGTACGCGGAAAGTTACTTTCGAGGCAATATCGCCAAGTTATTTGTCGCCTAACGACCTTCGAATATCTCTCTCAAATACAATTTATTTCGCTATGCGCGACGAGCGAAAAATTTGATTGCTATCCCGCCCTTTATTTCGCTTCGGCTTCGCGTGGAAAGGCAGAACGAAACAAGCGGTTCGCCGCAAAGTGTAGAATTCTCCTTTGCATTCCAACATAGCGTGAGGCGCGTCGCTCGAACACAAAAGCTGGATGGACGTCCGTCGAGAGAAAGAGAGAGAGCAAGAGAGAGAGAGAGAGAGAGAGAGAGAGAGAGAGAGAGAGAGAGAGAGAGAGAGAGAGCGGCGTCGAGATCGATACGATTCGAGAGCCGAGCGGTTCCGGACGCCCGCGAGAACGTGAAAATTAAGAGCGCAGTCCTCGCATACCTTTTCTTCCCTCGATACCGTAATAATTTAACAGGGCCGTTCGTCACGTAGATAGCTCCGGCGTGCCGCGCGCGCGGACGAGCGCCTTACGCGAGGCCGCTCGATAGAGGAGCGATTAACATAACACGCCGCCGATTATGTACCTCCCAACGGGCCAACGGAACTATCGAGGTCATCGCGATAAAAGGAAGGGCCCACCCGCCCACGGACCTTCTGGGCTCTGCGGTAGCGCCAGGGTATCGGTTTCCCCGTACGTACGTGCGAGCCCCCGCGCCTAATGTAAACGCCGCCGCGAGAGAGGGCGGCCGCGTGAACGTAAACCCTAATCTTCCCGAAGCCCCCGAAGGACGGTATGCAGTTGGCGTAACGACCGGCTAAATCCGAAATGGCGTGACTAACGACCCGGCTTGATATCGTGCGCTCTAGGACTCTCCCTGCGCTCGCGGGGAAATCGGAACGGCGGTCGGGCTCGGAGGGTTCGTACTCGGCGCGCTCTTACCCGCCCGCTCTTACCAGAATTCCGCACCTAGCGAAGACCGACGTAACTCCGGCATCGCGAACTTTATCTCGCAATTATAAACTTCGCTTTGAACAACAGCGGGGCCGATGGCGTTAGTCACCTTCAACACCTCGGCGCCGTAAATAATCGCGCGATAAAGAATCACGCTCGGTGATGTAACGAAGTAGCGATTATGACGTTACGAACTGCCGATTGGATCTTGAATCACCGAGCGCAAAGTTTCTCCCAGGAAAAGCGCTTTCGTACCCGTCTAAAATAGCGTGAACGTATACTGAGCGCGGGGTTTAATTCTTACGCTGAAGATATACGAATGTTCAGGGGAGTTTCTTTTTTTCAACGGGGATCTTGCGCGATCGCTCGATCGGTGAATCGGCTGAGGGAAGCTTTTTCAACGTTCGTTTTTGTATTACCGCAGCGACGACGGGCAAGCGCGCGGGGGCCCAAAATACGAATCGAATGCATCGTACGCTCTTCGACACGAGCGTACTTGGTGATCGTCGATTAAATTCGCTTTATCGAAGAATAATTGCGAACGAGAATATTGGCTGTGCCGGGATTACAAATGGTCGCGGCGCGGACGAAATGCACGATCGAGCGACCTTCCGACCTATTTCGTCGGGTAAAAAAATATTCTTTGGCCGGTACTTTTTACTCCGTTTCGAAACCCGCCCTTTTGCTATCGACAATACGAACAATCAGCAATTCCATTTGCGCGTTATTGTTTCTCCTTTGCGCTAAAGTATTATCCTCCCAGCTGGACCGGGATCGAAGCGTCGCAAGGTTTAAAGCGCATTAAGATGTAAAGCACGCGCGCGCGCCTCCGTTTCGTCAATTCAGAAAATTTTGTCAACAACCTCATTTCTATCGGGTATTACGGAGTAAGCACCGAAACGAATCTCGTTGGGGATGGGGACGCATCGCTCTTTAATCGAATAATCCTGCGTAAGTCTGGCGCAAATACGGTCTGATTGCGCTTCCACGTTCTTCATAAATTTGCCGTTCTATCTAAATTTTACCTTCCTTTGCGCCACACCGGAAAACCCCTTTGTTGAATTAAGCCGTTAGCTCTTATTCTACACGCTCGCAATCCTCATTATCCGCATGTTAGTTACTCAAGTGTAACTAACGAATACATTGTATGAGACTAACGTAATGCAAAGCCCTCTGTATAGGACTACGGTCGATAATGTGCCGTCTTTCTACTTGGCGTGCATCATCGTAAACGCTCGCCCGCACACGTCCCATTTTGTCCGACGTCTTCTCTCTCTCTCTCTCTCTCTCTCTCTCTCTCTCTCTCTCT
>NW_011967128.1:226638-253164 GCF_000949405.1 Vollenhovia emeryi
TCCCTCCCCTCCCTCCCCTCCCTCCCCTCCCCTCCCTCCCTCCCTCCCTCCCTCCCTCCCTCCCCTCCCTCCCTCCCTCCCTCCCCTCCCTCCCTCCCTCCCTCCCCTCCCCCTCCCCCTCCCTCCCTCTCCCTCTCCCTCTCCCTCTCTCTCTCTCTCTCTCTCTCTCTCTTTCTCTCTCCCGTTCTAATTCTTCGCTAAGATGACATGTCATAGCGAATGTTAGTATCGAAGTCGTATCCGTTTATCGCCAGTCGACGCAATTTCGGCTACCGAGTCGTATTACATTGGGGAAGTACGCGGCGGCGGGACGTGCCAAGGGGTGTATCCGCGTCGCGGGATAAGCGCTGGTCGACAAGCACACAGGACGACTGCGCGATACTGCAACTCTCGGCGAATTCGGTTGCTTGCACTTGTGCGCACTGAGTAAACACCGAGTCTTGTTTATAGTCAATTCGTGTGTTTGACTTTGTCTTAAATGCACGTTCAAAGAGTGTTTAGTCAAACAATGACTGTACAAACCATTTTTCTGGATAAGAAATCTTTCAAGAGGTATTTAAGGGGATCCTAAAGCCGTCTGTTTTATCGACATTCTTTGTCAGGAGTAATCGTTTAATTGGCTTTATAGAAATGCGAAACTCTTTTACGAAATCAAAGTACGCAGCAAAATCTAGACTGTGCTGGTCGACTTTATATCGAAAACGGAAACAAATAAAAAATTTTACTAATTTTTGGTAAACTTGTCGACAATATTTGCTTGATACAAGAATTCTACAATAAATATATACAAAATGAGACCAGCATACTCTAGGGACAACTAAGATTAATAGTCTAGAAAAAAAAGATTACGTCTAATAAACGCAAATCCAGAAATCCAAATCTAGAAGAAGAGGAAAAGGAGCGGTCGCTGCCAAACGTCTGTCAGATTGCCAGTACAGCCATGGTGTTGACGATGCTAGAGTACGATCCAAAATCTCGGTCTGAGCAATGTGTAGCTGATAAAATTATCATTCAGCTTGCGCTAGGGATGCAAGATCGTGCTGCGCTCCAACTTTTTCTTTACTGCTGCCGAAAACACCGGTCTGAGGACATTTAAAGTAGAACTTGGATTAAAAAATGTCGATAATTGACGTTTTTAATCCCGTCCTTTTTTTTTAATCCTATCTTATCGACACTGATCTAGTTCGCCAGCGGCTTTAGGATTCCCTTAAGACGATCGTTGAATACAAGAATTGACTATGAACAAGTTTTGGTGTGCACTCAGTGCGCACTAGCGCGAGCAACCGAGTTCGCTGTGAGACGAAAAAGTCGGCGGGAAATTGTTTCATTCTTTTTTTTAATCTCGCATCTAGCTCGACGCACTCGTCGAGGAGTTCGTTTCTACGGAGCTGCCGCGAGCGCGCTATTAAAGCAGAAAGGAACACGTCTCCGTGTCTGGTATCGAGAGCAAAGGTTGCGGATAACAGAAAACAACGGCGCGCTTTCGCCCGGCGCCGTTGTTCGCGCGGGTCGAAGTAACAAAAATAATGGACACCACCACGGCCGGCGCGGGTAAAACGTGGACCGCAGGAATTTAATATCCCGTCGGGCCGCTGTCTACGCGCCGCTGCCTCCGCATCTCCGAAGCCCACGCAGCGAGCGAGCGCTATCGTCGTCATCAAATTTATATTTCACTCGGTGAAGGAACCAACAGGTGCCTGGCTCACGGCTGCCGACGACGGCGGAGCGGGCGCGCGTCCGGAGGATCCGCTCGCGCGAACGCGAGACGGCAATCATTATAAATATCCCGGCCGCTCAACGTCGCTCAGGCACAATGGGGGTTTTATTGGAAGGGAAATGGCAACGATAAATAACACGGCAATAATAAAAATCTATATGTGCTTAGGGGGGGAGGGGCGCGTCTCGCCGTTCCCGACGTACGGAACGAATCGCCTAATACTGCGCGCGAGCGCGGACAATGCGCCGCGGTCGAGAGATCGAAATGTCTCGCGGTGATATCGGGGACAATACTAAACGACCCGGCGAGATCCAATCGAAAAATCAGGAAGGAATCGCTGGACGCGCGCACCATTCGTCCCATGTCGAATTAGATCACGGATCGATCGGCTCGTAAAAGTACAAGAGGAACGTGAGAGGGACCTTTCACGTGTTTCGTTTCCAGCTGGAAGCCTGCTGGAACGGGGATGAGTCGGCAAAATTGTGCCTCTGATCTCCTCCGTGGCACATGACCGCAGGAATTTTCGCATAAAAGTTGTACATTACTTGAATTTCTACCGTGTCGCGCTCGTCGGTTAACGCTACGACTATCGAAGCGGTCAAGATAGTCGGTGTGTAATCTTTCTATAAAATTTGCAACGATTTTTCATTGCAACATGTGATAATTTTTTCCTTTTATTCCTTTTGTGGCAGTCGTGACAGCCACTCATAACCAGAACCGCGGTGTAAAGATGCAAGGTGAAGTAATCTAGTAGATGCGCAGTGTCAACCAACCAGAAGCGGCCCAAATTACCGAATTGACCAATCAGCAATTTGCCCCAACCTTCAACTGCAAATCATTGCGGTTGAATGCAGGAAGAGCCAATGAACAATTTGCCCCAAAAATTGATTACATGCGCAACGTTTCACCCTGTATGTTTACACCATGACCAGAACTGCCACATTACTGACAGTATGGGGTATCGTTTAATTTCTAGAAGTTGCTTAGCAACGGAAATTTCATTAATTAATCCGCTAAGAGGAGATTAATTTTAAAAGGACACTCGTATTCAGAATTCGTTGAAGACTAGGATATAAGGAGGTCAATCATCGGCAGAAATTCAGGAAAGAAAGCAGAATTTCCAGCACACAAGTTCAATCTGCCACACCTTTTATATGCAGCACCGGCCAGACTTATATCACCTTTCGATCTTTTAAACGTAACTGGTTTTAAAGTTATAAATACCAATGAAAAATTCGAAAATCATGGTGCATTTTGTCAAATTTCATTACAAAATAAGCCTGTTATCAGGTGTCTACTGCAAAATCTTGAGTACATTTGATGCACTTTAACGAAATGGTATACACGAAGGGAATTTTCTTTTAAAATTCAGCCTAAAAATTATGTAACCGTGGGATAACACGGCATTGTGAACAACTTCGTGAGAGTTTTTTTTTAACCTTATCGTACATTTTACTAGCGAATTGTACGGTAAAATTTCAAAACACTCTCATAAAGTTGTTCAAACTGCCATGTCCCACGATTACATGATTTTCAGGGTAAATGGAATAAAAAGGAAGAGGTGTGTATATTAATTATCGAAAGTTGCAGCGTTAAATAATAATAAGTATCGAACGCGGTAGCTCGATTTACAGACATTTTGCTTTTGCTAACGTTGCGAAAAGGTCCGGGTTGATATGTTATCCCGACAACGGCCTGTTCCGTGAGACGCGTATAACTGACTCCGCTGAAAAAATTAATACGCGGATCATTTTTTATTTCCTTACTTTCCGTTTATTGAGCCCGGCACCGTATGAAGCACTGATTGACGGAGTTGCGGAGGCAACGCGAAACCAATATCAGCGAAACACTGGTAAAAATCATACGTGAAGGCGCGACGACAGCTCGCCGTTCGTGAAATGTCAGGCGAAAGCGTAATATTGCTACGCGCTGTAATGGAATGAGTTTCGAGTGTCGGCACGCTCGTCCCAGATATATTGATACCTTCCTCGCTATACTATATAGAAAATGCTGAGCGCAAGCATATTTACATTCAACTCTTAAATCGGATTATCTCCAATAGATTTATCCCCGAGGTGGATGTGCTGCAGGTATTTCTCTTAAATTGAGATACGCCGATATGAAGCGCGAGTTGTCGCTACGTGGAAAACTGGAAAATAGGATTAACGCGAGCGCTACGTAGATTTTACAAACGGCATTGGTATTCTTGACGCGCGCGCGTGCGCAAATGGTTGAATTAATATTATCAAATATTATTTTTGAAAAAAAAAAAGATCTCGCGCAGCGATATTAAATTAATAACATTTTTCCTCCGTAATACAATATTCCCTCCCGCGTATGGATACGCTCCTCGTGCTTTTATTTTAATTCCCTACAGCAGGTAGAGATGTATTTTAGTCTCCGCCGCTGAAAATTGTCATTGAGAATTACCTGAGATTCAGAGGAACACTGGACGGATGTTTGCCTTGAGTTTCGTTCATTAGCGGCGCGGGAGTTTCATTAACGTCGCGCTAAGAAAGCAAAAAGAAGATTTTAACACGTTCATGCGGGCACATCGTTAATTCTACGTATGCACATTATCGCCTAGTACTTACACGCCACTCTGTCGTACAGCAATATCGTCTTTTCTTACAACTGTTTATACCTGGTTGAGGCTAAAAGTATGCGACCACGCATTCTTTCGTAATCGCCCCGGCGCGCCGCGATCGGAGCGACTTGATAAAAAATACGCGTAAATTACAGCGGGCTCCTCCTTTGACACAGCCCGCCCATTTTTCCACGGCGGCAATTTGCTTTCGCGATGATTATCTGAAGGAGCGCGTTTCACCGGAGTGTAGAACCGAGTACACGTACAGTTTTCCCCCGGTTCTCTCCCGGCCTCGTCGTCCGTCGTTCGGCTTTTCTATATCTCGCACCGGGGATAAGGGTAAGAACAACGCCGGTGCTGCGGACCCTGGAAATAAATCCATTACGTGTCGTGGAATCCTACGGCCTTTCGAATGGGAGCCGCATAAAGCCGCTCGGTTCTGTCCTTTCCGGTCGAGTATCGGACTTTTGATGGCGCGCCGGGTTACCCACGCTCGCTCGCTCGATGGTCTACCTCATTAAGATCACTCGTACGCCCTATTAACGCCAATGTGCGCTCGCGCGGCCTTTGTTACCGAACTGGTTTCCGCCGCGTCACTAAATATGGTCGCGCGATTTAAGGACCCGTAATTCCAATTCGTCCGGAATAAACGCCGCGGCGAGTCGCATCTCGGAGAATTATTATCCGGCGTGAGAAGGGGAGGCTGCTCCTCCCTTTCCCGCAAAGAGGCGGCTGACACTCGGATTCGCTCGTTTTACCGAATCCTTAGGAATAATCGCGTCCGCCGGCACGTACCGTGAGCATCGATCGTTGCGAAGAGTCGGGCCTGGGATTGGCTCTCTATCGGCGCGAGTTAACAAATCGATCCTCCGCCGCAGCGGCCGGCAAACCGAAAAGACAAGAGGGCAGGAGGGCTAACGGGACTCGATGAAGCGGAGCGCGGCGTTGCCCATTACCCACCTCCGCCCGCTCGCTCGGCTCCGATTCAGAATCGCGATCGCGCGGAGGCACATAAATAGCGGGGGCCACGCAACGTGACGTGTCGCGCTAGCGCGAGAGAGCCATATCTCGTCGGATTTGATTTAATCGCCCGCGTCCATTTGTCAAGGACGACGTCCGAATGCGGGTGGGCCCGTTCCGGCCGCGCGTCCTGGGGCCGATGAACGAGGAGCGCGGCGGCTTGTCCCCGTACATTTCACCGGGGGTGCGAGAGTCGGCCGACCCGCGCTGCCCCACGATCGTCAGCGCGATTGTCAGTCGCGTCCCACTTTGAAAGACGAGAGCGTATCGCGCGATCTCGCCCCACCGGCCTTGGGTCGAGTCAGGCGGAAAAATCCCGGGGAGACGATTTCGGAGATTTCAAAACGGCCCGGCTCTGCCAGCGGTTTACAATCTCTGCCGAGTCTTCGACGTCCCGTTCCCCATTGTTCGCGACGGTTCTAGATCACGTGGTTGTTCGATGATATCGCGATGGATGGCCAGCAGCGAAATTACAAATCTACACAGAGAAGAAAGTTCGTTTGAATTTTGACCTTACTGGATTTTTATTTTATTTCAAAGAAATTATTTCTTCGACCCAGCCAAAACTTTATTTATTCGAGACTGGAGCTTGGAAGAGAATTCACGTTTATTTCTTCAGATCTAGCAAATTTTTTAGGAGATTCAAAGAAACGCGATTTCAATCTCATTTGTTTAACCCGATCTTTTTTCTGGGTGCGAACGCGAGGTTACATATCGCCAAGTTTTGGCGCGGATATTCCGAGCGAATTGCGAACGGAAACTCTGGAGCCGCCGTTAAATCGCGCGGGTGTAAAAACTTGAGCGGGCTCGGGGAAAAAATTCCCATCACGATACGTGCGGGAGAAGTAAGAAAATCATGGCCGAGAATCGTATTTGCATTACTGGATTACGTTCGAGGGTGCCGGCAGTTAGAACCGCCGCTCTCGTCGCTTTTTGTCGCATGCTCTTAGTACGCTCTCCCTTTTTCATCGGTCTCTCCCGGGGAAATGGTGTAGTAATGATCGCGCGCGATCTTCGTCGCTGCTTGTTCTCGCCTTCCTTCTATTCCGGACTTTAAAGTCGCGCTCGCATGTGATCGCGCCTCGGATGCGTCGTCTCAGGAGTGGCAGCCGCCCCGAAGTGGCTTCGCTAGTTCTTCATTTGGATACTCAACGAGCCGTCTGCATTACACGATTTGCGGCTGCATTCGCCGTGTAAGGATGAAGGATGGAGGCTACATCCTCGCATCATGTACGCGGGTAACTGGATTGCCAACGAAACACGGAAATCCTCTCTGTCCGGGAAAAATCCCGTATCAAACGGACACCTCGGATTGCATTCTGCATAATTTTTGCCATCCCCGCGACCGACCTGATACTTATTTCCTTTTCACAAACGCGAGAGGAGAAACGCTGAATGAAGCTAATAAATAGAATTCTGCGGGTCAGTTTTGTATCTTACGCTGTAGTGAAAATGCTAAAGCCTCGTCTACAAATGTGCTCTTTGCATCTAGAAACGTTTTATGTTATTTAAGCAAATCGAAACGCTTAAAAATTTCTCGCCGAAGTCGACAATTGTACAATACATGTATAACGTGAAATATACCAACCTGCACACATTTTTTTAACGTATTTATTGGCTACAAAATAGAATGTTTTAAGACGTAAAGAGCACATTGCAAATTAGGCTTTAAGGAGTAGCCTTGTCTCTTTCTAATTGTCCCCTAAAGGCCAGTGTCCACGATGTTAGAACTTGGTCCAAGTTGTAGTTCTGAAGTAGACTTTATGGAACAGCTGCAAGTTGATTGGCTACACAGTTTTCAGAACTAGAACTTGTATCAAGTTCTAGCATCGTGGACACAGGCCTTTAGAAAGAAATGAACCGCTCACTTTTATCATTTACATTGTACTCACTGAAAACAGTGGATAATCACCGATTTGCAGTTACAAGTATGAAAAGGACGTTCCCTTCGCCACTGCCTGGTCGACCAAGACGACGAGCTGGAGCCAAGACGACGTTTCTTAAATGGAAAAATCGGAAATCCTATGTTTGCGTCGCAATATCTCCACTCATGGGTCACGTAGGAGAAAAGTGAAAACACTTTTATTATGCAAATCGAAACCAAGCTATCAATTGAGTTCTCTTAGAAGTTCATCGGATCAGCCGTTGTTGAGATACGAAAATCTGAGGGCCTGTCAACTCGCGTACCCGCGTAAACCACACGGTCGGTCTCGCGCGCACGGTTCTAGTTGCGCTTATACTCTACCGTGTCTCGTGACACCACTGAAAATCGCAGTGGTATACTTATGCCCGCAAATCGGTGACTGTTCGCTGTTAATTCACCGATTGATTGTTAGAGAATAAGATACAGAATTGATCCCCCATTCGGCAAGCGAGCTACAAAGTGACACAATCGGATTGGTGTTCGGTTTACCATATCGACGCGCAGGTTTAATCCTGACGAATCCGCGTTTTTCCCCCATCGTTCACAGGCGGGAGCCAAGTGCCGTTTGCGCGGCGCCAACGTGGTGTCGGCACGTTACGGTATTTTCTTATCGAAGACGCGCCGCGTTCCCGTGCAATTACGCGGTCGAGCACGCGAGTCGGGCGAGAGCGGCGTTATTAGCATCGGAAATGACGTGCATTAAACCCCGGGACACAATTCCAGCTCGCGGAGATACGAGGTTGAAGAGAGAAAATGGAAATAACGGCTGGAAGCGCGGCACGTACGCTTCCCCCCCGGTTCCGCGATGCATTCGACATTGTCAAACTTTGCGCATTAGGCGCCGTATATTGGAGTATAACGCAATTCGCGGAGACTTCGCGCGCGGCTAGGCGCAAGAAATCCCATCTGCGTAACGGCGCGACGTGCAATAAACGGCTCGGGGGAAGTTCGATCTTTTTAGCAATACTCGTCGCTTCGGGACCGTCGCGTCGGTCGCGCGCTGCGACTCGGTCCGGGAAACTTGGCCCGCTCCGTCGAGGAAACGCTCCTCCTCGGCGTGTCGCTATAAAGCACGAGGCAAAATGGGCCGGGGGAAACGCGGTCTATAAATCGCGGTGAGATAAGTGTCGCTGAAACTCACCCGGATAATTTCGTTAAACAGCGAGACGCCGGTTTTACGGCGCAGTAACAGTTGTTGCCGAGCTGTGTAACCGAGAGTCCGCACTCGGAATATCTATTTATATAATGGCGAATAAGGCGGCTTTCTAAACAGACGTTCCCTTTGTGGACTCGTGAATAATGTTGTGTGACTGTGTACTTTTCAAACCTAGAAGTCAGTAATAAATAGGTGTCTTTGTTCTATCATTTTTGCACGCGGGGTTTACATTTTCCATTCACTAATGCGCCAACGATAATATCGTATTATCCGCTCGACGGCTTTCTTACTTGCCGATTTCTTATTTTTGTACACCGCGTTTATTTGAGGCGAGCGACATTATTTAAAACTTGAGCCAACGGCACGCGGCACCACGTTTCCTACCGGATCGCTTACGAGAGCCAATCAGGATTTAGCTTCAAGTCATCCGATCTAAAACCCTGCATCCTAATTGGTTCTCGCAAGCGATCCAGTAGGAAAAATAGTATCGTGTGCCGTTGGCTTTAGCCTTGAGTCATCTGATCTACAACTCTGCATCTTTATTGGTTCTCGCAAGCAATCCAGTAGGAAAAATAGTATCGTGTGCCGTTGGCTTTAGATTAACGCTAGTGGGAATGTAAATAGCAAACGCTCGGAATGCTACGCGTGTGGGCCTATTGAGAAACCTCGATATACCGGTGTGTATTTTAAGATACTCTTAAGCAGATATCTCGGATGCGGGGCGTGTTGCTGAGCACGGCTCGCCCCTCTTCGGCGGAGATAAGAAAAGATATCGTCCGATAAAAAGCCTGGCGTGTTCTCAAGAGCACCTGTAAGAAATAAAGTTGGCACGAAAGTGCAAGTGTGGATAACGAGTTCACTTTATAAATGACCGACGCGCGGGGCCATTAATAATAATGAACAGGTTGCTTTGATCACGACTTTAATTTGAAAATGTCTAAGGACCCCCTAACAGAATGGCTGACTTGTCATTTTAAAACAACGTTTATAAAATTTTCATTCATTATTAATCGTACAATCGAATTGTTAACTTTTGTGCTTACAGATATACCTTTGTTCTTTGACAACGTCGTCCTTGGACACGGAGAGAATTTTCTTTAAAAATTTTATCTTGAAAATTATGTAATCGCGGGACAACGCGGCATTTCAAGGAATTCTATAAGAGTTCTTTGAAATTTCGCCACGTTTTACTAGTGAAATAAAAATTTATCCTGAAAATTATGTAATCGTGGGACAACGTGACATTTCAAAAAATTTTACGTGAGTTTTTGAAATTTTACCATACATCTCACTAGTAAAATGTATACTAAGTATAAATTACTAGCGAAATGTATGGTAATATTTCAAGAAACTCTCGTAAAATTGTTCGAAAACACGATTCTCAGGATAAATTTTAGGAGGAAATTCTCTCCGTGTATACACATTTAAGACTGGGGAAACAAGACAGTTATTGTGCGTTATTTAAAACAAAGACCTGGAGCGTAAAACATTGTCTGGCAAGTCGGCCACTTCGCTACGGCCCTAACTCTCACAATCTTAAAAGTTCTTTGGAGTGCTCTCCTCTCGATGATAAGCCGAACAATAATTTGCTGAGGTTATCCATTTCGTTGTCATAAAAATAATTTTCTATCTGCAAGAACTGCCAACGATAACGTTCGGAAAATGCTCTCGAGCGCGCTCAAGACGTTTTTGCGCCGTAAAGAGGATACAGTTTGTGCTGTTAGATAATTCAGCGTGCACTTGAAACGGCGTCGCCGGCTCTTCGAGCGTCATTACGATAAATAGACGAACAATAATGTTGCTTCGTCGCATCGAGAAGATAAAAGCCAATGGCACGAATCCAGGGTGATTACGCGGCGCTGCACGGGATCGCGGACGTTAATCGGATTTGTCCCTTTGTTTCCGTCTTCGCGAAGGGACGGCGAGTGCGTGGGCGAGTGTTGGTGGCGCGAATACGTCCCGTAATAATTGCGTCAGCGTCGAATATTTCGCGTTTGCCGCGCGCGAGCCATCGGCCTGCCTTTTTTCGGCCTCGGTTGAGACGAGGCGGCCGGGCGTGTTTGCTCCGTAAACTGACAAAATTCGTTACAACGACGCCGGGGTGGAACATGTAGCTCGAGCTCGGGAATTAATTCCGTCCATCGTCCGGCCTGACCTCTTCGTGCGCGCTCTGCGGTCGTTTGTCCCTCAAATGGACGCGCGATCGCCCGCGCGTATTTCGCATTGAAATACCGACGGCGTACGTTGTTTTCGCTCGCCGTCCGTCCGACCCGGGCGGACCCGCCGCATTTTCTCGCCGACAGTGCACCGGGGAAACGAACGTACGTTTATTCGCACGAAAAAATATCGCGGGAATATTCTCGGGCGATTCGCGCCGCGCAGTTTTTCTTTTGTCCCGTCACTATCTGTCCCTCGATCATTTTTAAATCCCCGCCATATACCTCTACCGAGAGAAAGAGAGGGAGAGGGAGAGAGAGAGAGAGATCGATGCTCCGTTTTCTGCGCGCGGCATCGCGCATTCATGCTCGATTTAACTGGCAGAACGAGCTTCCGCGCGAGCATTGTCGCGACCTCCGTACCGCCGTAAGACCGTCTTCGGGGGCCTTCGAAATCATCCCGTGCTCTCAACTTTTCGTGGCGAGCTCAAAGCCGTTTAAATCCCGTCGAAAGGAGAAAAGAGGGCGATACAGGTAAAAGAGAAGCACGTAATTTCGTTCCAATGTTTTTGCACCGCTGTCAAAGGCTCTCTGCGTCGCGGTTCGTTGTTTCTGCAATTCAGCCTCGGTGTCTTGACTCCTTTGAGAGAGAGAGAGAGAGAGAGAGAGAGAGAGAGAGAGCGAGAGGGAGAGAGAAAGCCCCACGGCTTTCGGGAAACCGAGTCGAGTACAATCTCAGCCGTCCGTCGTCATTCTCGATATCCGCGTAATCTCACTTTGTCACGGTAGTCATTCCAGCTAGACGAACGTACCGCGAGCGGCGCCCCAACTATCGCGAAAGGGATTGCGGAAGAAATTGTGCCGACGTCTTTCCCGTCTATTTTTCTATTCGCCTGTCTGTCGCTCTTGGATATCCCGGAGTGAATTTAAGCGGATATGAAAGAAACGCGTGATTTTATTTACGTATGCATGCGACGGAGTCGCGCAGACTCCGGGGGGTCTCTCTACATATCCGGCCTCGTATGCAAATATATTTGGCAAGATTGCGACGGGATTTCCCCCGGACTTGACCGTGTAATGCAGCAGTATAAATCCGGGGAAAATGTATTCAGCGGTCGACACGCTTGCTGAAGAGCATATTTGATATGGTGGCGAACGTTGTCGCGCTCACATAGAAATGTAGCGTCGCGCGCGCGCGTGTGTGTTTGTGTCGATTAACACCTCCGTCGTGTATTTCAGGCGTTGTGCGCGCAAGTGCGTTAAACGCCACTGGCGAACTTGTGGAATTGATTTATTTCTCAATTTAAAAAAATATCAAACTCATTCGTCTCCCTTCAGCTCTCTTTGTAAAATAATAATCGTTCGCTGCAAGGCACGTCTCACAATTCTCATAGAATACACTTCATTTTCGCGCACCCGGAGAAAGGTTGGTCTGAAATCAAATTTCTTTCAATTTCGACCTTACCTGGACTTTTGTTTCGTTTCAAAGAAATAATTTCTTTACCTTCGGATCTGGCAAGTGTTTTAGTGGAAGTGAATAAAAATTTAGCAGATTCAAAGAAATGTCATTTCAACGTGTCTCACTCGTTTAACCCGGGCGTAGCTCTTTGAATTTCGCGTCGTTTAAAACATTAAATCCCGCGGCTTTGGCAGCCTTCGGTAATCGATGATTGTGCAATTTTCGATTCGTTAAACGGAAAAGCGAGACCTCGCCTCGTCGAGGTATCGAGATTCGAAGTGCGAGGAGAGAATGTCAACTGGTCGGCGACGCCTTCAAGGTTGGGTGCAAGGCTTCAAACGCGGTAGCGGCGTAACGCGAGCGTTGAGAGGCGCCAACCTGGCGCGCAGCTCGCTCGCCCGCCTCGTTTTACTTGCACGCGCGCGTTCTTCGGGCGCATTATCGTGGAAAAGATACAGCGCCGGAATTGCGAGGGGAAGAAAAATGCGCCCGGCGCCTTTAAGCGCTTTTTATTACGCCGTTTATGAATCAGTGGCTACGTAATTGGCTCCGAGTCCGCGCGAGCGAAAACCAGAGACGTATCTCGATGTCCCCACGTTTTACTTTGTAGGGGAGTCAAAGGTCAATTTTCTTTCCGTTTGCCATTAAAGCGCGGACGCGTCCTGCAATAATAACTGCGTCGCCCCTCACGAATTTCCGAGTGAAATAACTTCCAGCGTGCAGTAACGGACGCGGAAAACATTTCCTCTCCGCGACTTCGCGACTCGCTCGCGACAAGGCGCTCGCGAGGGGCTCCCGTCTTGTCTCCGGGAGATAATTACGCGACTGGAGAGCACGCGATTGCGCTCGTTCTCTTGTTCAGACTATCGCAGTCTGCAAACGTTGGGTAACTCGAGATTGATAATTATTTAGATCTTCTCGCTCGCGAACATCTCGAAATCCTTTCCCCACAACGGGGAGCGGACAACTGACTGTAACCCGCTATTCATTCGGATTTGCGAGTGCGCTTTCGCTGGCGAGATGTATGGTTCCTGTTCCAACGGGGCGGACGTATCGATACCGGGCTGTCAAATGCGCGGCAATATATACATACATCGGTTCGCGCAAATGCGGCCGGGTGGCATCGCCGGTCAAGATTAGAGAGTATACGAGTGCGGAACACTGGGAAGATAGGCAAAATTCTGGTAGCCTCTGGCGCACCCCACCTGCATCCTGACGCGATATCGCGGCTCTGGTCCCGGAGCTGTCAGACGGCCAAGTGATCGTCGCGCTGGCGAGAATTCATGAGACACTGCTCATCTGGCTTAGCATATCTTTGAAAAAAAATGATACTTTTGTATCCCGCCCTCTGTCGAGAGCGAGGGGTGCGCACCGCTGAGGACATTACTGAGCATCAGTCCCAGTCTACAATAGAGATTTAAACCCTAAGCCTTAAGAAATTGATTAATCACAGTCGCGTATTCTGCTCATACTTGACCGTGATTGGCCAATTTCTTAAACCTCAGGGCTTAAATCATCTATTGTAGACTGGGACTTACTACACGGAAAGACCGGATAAGGCAAAAGTAACTAAAATGAAAATCAACTAATAAGAATTCTTCAATGTCACCAGCAATAGTTAACAACGTTGGTGTTTCCTTGACCATATCCGGCACCTTTAACAATACAGAAAGTTTATTGCGAAAAATATTACCTCAGCCAGGGTGATGTTTATATGTCTCGGTGGTCAGATTGGTGAGACGCCCGCCTAGAGCAGGCCTGGGCAATTTTCACTGCCCGCGGGCGCCCGTTTGCCCGCGGGCAATAGCTGTGCGTGTCGGGCAAGAGTGGGGAGACAGTTTCGGCAAGAGTGGGGAGACAGTTTCGTAAGTGGGAAAGAACGTCGCGCTTTAGAAGTATAGTTCCGAATATGATTGAGACGTGGTGGGGCGATGATTGGAGTGGGGGCATGCCCGCGGGCATGCCCGCGGGCGCCCGCGGGCGCCCGTTGCCCGCGGGCAGCATTTTGCCCACCCCTGGCCTAGAGTGTAGAGAGGTTCAGGTTCAAATCCTGGCTGAGGTAATATTTTTCGCAATAAATTTTCTGAATTATTAAAGATACCAGATATGGCCGAGACAACACTAACGTTGTAAAATAAAAATGTTGCCGTATAAATAGTGGGGGCATCTACGTTGTTTTGCGTTGCAACTTTCGCTAAGTTTGCTGCACAAAACGCATACAGTTGTCTCCACTACTTTTCATGCCAATGTGGGAATGACAACCACAGGTACAGCTGTCGCAAATATTACTATTTATTGGGGTTGTGCCAACCCTAATTAGACATGTGGTAACCATATCGGTCTCTCCGTGTAGGCATTTTTTGGGCATTAGCGGGTGTTATTTGGCCTTGCTGGGGCATTATAAAGAATCTAAAAAGATGAGACAAGATAAAATGAGATAATAAGATAAAGTCGAGGGAGAAACCGCTGGCCCAAAACCTTGTACACCAATGCCCACTAATGCCCAGTGGGCACTAGTTTGTCTTATCATCTTATTTTATCTTTGTAATGTCCCGGCAAGGCTTAATGCCCAAAAAATGCCTAGTAATGCCCAGTAATGCCGCAAATCTATACACCACAATGCTCTCAGTGGTTTCCCCCTCGAATAAAGTAATACCCACTGGGCATCAGTAGGTGTTGATGTACATGATTTTGGTCAGCGGTTTATCCCTCGGTCGGGAGAGAAAGAAAGTTTCTGCTGTCGCTAAGAAGGAGTAAAAAAACAACTTGGTGACGTACTGTAACCGGTAAATTCACTTTGTATTTCTAGGCCGGGGTTTATTTGGCAATTGTTGGACTAAATGTTGGTAATTTTCACTGTCTTTCTACATCGCGCATTCAAAAGGATTCAATTGAGATCGCACACAGACACGCGCGCACACGTGTACATGTAGGAGCGGAATATTTTATAACTTTACTGCGAAGAATAATTTAACCTGAATCTTCTGCAAGAAGTAATCTCGATTGGCGTACTCGATCGAGCGCTGCAATGTCAATGGAATTTTAATTTGCGTTTCGATACGTGAATATTCTATAGCACTCTTCCGGGACAATTGCATTTCACCGAAGCGACGTAACGAATACATAATTGCATTTGATTGTCCCTTTTACGTTGAACGGAATTCCGCGAAATGGACAATTGAGCGAAGTTAAGAGTCTCATCAATAAATAATTGATTCGGATAGCACAGTATTCGCAGCGTCTCGCACTCCAGTGATTTATCTGCCATTTCGCACGTCGATCGCGCCCGTCGATCAATAATGCACAACCGGAAGGGAGTTTGGTCCCCATCCGTTCTCCCCTTTCGCTCGTCCCAACTTCCTCCCCTAAACCTAGTCTAGTCTTCGCGCTCGATCGGCTGGAAGTCGGTAGCTGTCGTGGAAGATAATCTTGGATCTTGTCGTTTGACTGTACACTCACGTGCTAGACTACGGGCCTCCTCTCATCTCCGCTCAACTTACCACTCGGTCTAACTTTGCGCGCTGTTTACTGTTTCAGGTGACCGCCGTCGATACGCGAAACGGGGCCGGAAGTCTCGTGCCTCGCAGTGGCCTTGTTCTGCCGGGCGGAAGACAAACCGGGCGGAAGCGTTCGTCGACAGGGACCGACGATGAGCTAGCGACACCATTATGCACAGGATGAAGCAGCGCGCGCTGCACGCTTGGCCATGGTTGTGGCTGTGGCTGTTCGCGGCCACGGCCGGCTCCCCGTCTTCCGACACCCCCGGGCCGACGACTCTTCTACCGCCACGTGGCGGCGGAGATGGAGGCGCGGGAGGCGACGGCAGCGAGGGTTCGCTGAAGCCATCGATCCCCTCGATCGGCACCGCGACGACCCTGCCGATCGCGTTCGAGGACGACGCGAGTCTTTCCTCGGAGCCCGAGTTCCGTTTCACGCAGTCTCTGTACAACGTCTCCATTCCCGAGAATTCCATCGGCAAGACGTACGTCGTGCCCGAGGAGAGGATGGGCATAAAGCTCGCGTCCGCCGACAGTGACGTCGACGTTAAGTTTCGCATAGTGAGCGGCGACCGCGATAAGTTCTTTAAAGCGGAGGAGCGTACGGTCGGCGACTTTTGCTTCCTCCTCATTCGGACTCGAACCAGTAGCGTCGACGTGCTGAATCGCGAACGCAAGGACCGGTATGTGCTCGAGGTGCGCGCCACCTCGAGCAAACGCGACGGTAGAAGCAGAGTGGTTACGCTCGAGGCGGACGCCACGGTGGTGGTGACGATCCTTGACACGAACGATCTCAATCCGCTCTTCTATCCGATCGAGTACGAGACCACCGTGACAGAGGACACGCCTTTGCATCGCAGCATACTCAGGGTAATCGCCGAGGACGCCGATCTCGGCAGAAATGGCGAGATTTACTATAGCTTCGCCGAGGAGACCGATCAGTTCGCCGTTCATCCGGTCAGCGGCGTGATAACGCTCACAAGACCGCTCAGGTAAGTGCATGTCTTTTTTCCCGGTACCTCGGTAGTGTAGATTTCAGAATAAATTGCACGATCGCGACCTGTTTTAATAATTCCAAGCTCGAAAGTATAATTTCGTTTAATTCGAAATCAATGAATGTTTGGCTGTATAATGAAAATTCGTAATGACGATTTGTGCAATATACTGTTTCATTTTTCATTTTACCGTTCACCTAGCTAGTTTTTAATTTGAAGAGGCAACTGTTTTCACGTCGAGGCAACGGAAACTTAAAATTTTTATAAAGAATTGAAATAACTACCAGTACTTTAATTGTGTAACCATCTTACAATGTTTTTTTATCGTTCGACTATCAACTTTTCTATTTATTTGTATGCTGATGAAGACACCGTGTTGCCAAAACGTGTCCATGTAAATTTTATTATTTTAAAAATATTAAAATTATGATTGTTAACAAACACCTGATATTTGCTCGTGATATATTTTGGCTCTACATTTGTTTATGCAAAACACGAGCGGTTTGATTTATTTCATTTTATTTTTCTTTTTTACCGCAGGAAACATTTAGATACAAACTATACATTAATCTTTAAGTAGCTCTAGCGAGATTAGCTCGATTATATTTCTCCTGTTATTTTCTGCTTTGTTTTCGCGTATTACAAGTAGGGTAAAGGCACCTGATATCGCTCAGAATGTAATATCACAACTTGTGATATCTCGTGAACAAAGTGCTGATATCAATCTCCAATACATAGAATTAGTAGCTAAACTTGTGTAAGACATATTGTAGTTACAACGTTATAGAAGTAACGTCTGACTCGGCATCAGAAGACGCTTTAAAACAAATTTTGAGTGCTGAAAAATTTAGCAGACAGCGCAAATTTGACACCCCATAGTGACAATATAAATTCAAACATTCTTTTAATATATAAATATTTACTAAGAATACATAATTAGTGATATACTTCACTATTTTTAACTAATTTCAACGTGTACGTTTTTGTTACGATATTTTTAGTATCTACCCATACAGCCCGCATGTCTAAAAGGCATCTTTAAGACGTCTTTAAGTCGTCTTTAAAACATATGTACATATCTAAAAGATGACTCAAAGACGTCTTAAAGATGCCTTTTAGACATACGTGTTGTTCGGGTAGCTTAGGATGCACTCAGTACCGTCCACCATATTATTACGGAAGTGTCCGTAGTAATACACACCTAGGCGATATCATGTGCATGCATTTTTAAGAAGAAAAAGAGTAAGAAAGAGTACAAATTGACTCGATGTATAAATATTTCGAAATGTTGTGTTATATACAGGGTGTTGTGCAACACCCACCTCACCTCTTATTTACGGATAGAGCGGACTAGACTGAGTCGAAAAGCTCCTCTACCATTTTGTAATTTTTGTAATGGTTAACGAGTTATTAATTATTAAAAATCGCTATCTCAGCCCCGCCTACCGCCCAATTAAAGCGCGCTGCGAGATGCAATCGTCCCGCGATCGGCGTTGCTAGGCTAGACTCCCCGCGCGCCTAGCAACGCCGAACGCGGGACGATCGCATCTCGCAGCGCGCTTTAATTGGGCGGTAGGCGGGGCTGAGACAGCGAGCTTTAATAATTAATAACTCGTTAACTATTGCGAAAATTGCAAAATGGTAGAGGCCTTTTCGACTCGGTCCGGTCCGCTCTATCCGTAAATAAGAGGCGGGTATTACGTAACACCCTGTATAATATTTTTCAAACGTAATCGCAAATTAAAAAGATTTTGGAGACCTACAAACGTTTATATGATGTAAAGTAATGAATAGCTTCACAAACTCATACGTATTGATAAACAGTGATTTTATAAAAATTTATAAGGTATATTTTTCAAACCCCGATTTTGCCGTTTATGTTTCTTTTCTATGTGGATTAAAATTTGTTAGATTCTAACCGTTCTAACGTATTGTACATGAAACACAAATGCTTCCTCTTTGATTTGAGACTAAACACAGACAAAACTGTCAAATACTTTTTACGTGAGAACGATTTGAATTTTGGCAGGCGATATTAGGTGCCTTTACCCTATTTGTTTTGCGTAGCATTGTGGCTATGCACTTTCTTGCGCGCTGTATTCCAGCATGAAGTTATTGAACAAACTCTTCTTCCTTTCTCTCTCTCTCTGTTTCTGTAAACTATTCGTAGAATCATCAGCGTACACGTTAGCAAACGGTTCGGTTTCTCTGCTAGGTACGCGGAACGCGCCATACACGAGCTGGTAGTGCTAGCGAAGGATCGCGGCGCTCTATTCCGCAGCGCGGGTACCAGCCGCGCGAGCACCGCGAGGGTCACGATCAGGGTACGGCAGGTGAACTTGTACGCGCCCGAGATCTACGTGCAGCAGCTGCCCGACATCGTCGAGAATTCGAACGCCGACATCTACGCGATCGTGCGAGTGATCGACCGTGACGACGGCGTGCACGGCCAAATCGCGAGCCTCGACATCGTGGGCGGCGACCCGGCCGGACACTTCAGGGTGCGCCCGGCCGGCGGGCCGCGCTCCGGCGAGTACAACATCGAGGTGTTGCATCTGCTCGATCGCGAGACCGCGCTGCAGGGCTACAATCTCACCCTGCGCGCGATGGACCGCGGGGTGCCGCAGCGGTACAGTTACAAATTCGTGCCGGTGCACTTGGCCGACGTCAACGACAACGCCCCGGTGTTCAGTCGCGAGATCTACGAGGTCAAGGTGCCGGAAACGGCGCCCGTCAACACGCCGATCATAAGACTCAAGGTGACGGATGCGGACGAGGGGAGGAACGCGCTGGTGTACCTCGAGATAGTCGGCGGCAACGAGGGTGGCGAGTTTCACGTGAACGCCGAGACCGGGATGCTTTACACGGCCGTCAATCTGGACGCCGAGAAGAAGGCGTTTTACACGCTCACGGTCTCGGCGATCGATCAGGGCAATGCCGGCACTAGGAAGCAATCCTCGGCGAAAGTGAAGATCAATGTGGTCGACACCAACGACAACGATCCGATCTTCGACCAGCCGGAGATGGAGGTGCTGCTGGACGAGAACGAGCCGGCCGGCACGTCCGTCGTGCGGGTTACCGCCAAGGATCGCGACTCCGGCGAGAACGCCTACATATCTTACAGTATCGACAACCTGAAGAAAGTACCGTTCGAGATCGATCATTTCTCCGGCATCGTCAAGACCAGGCAGGTGCTCGACTACGAGACCATGAAGCGGGAGTATCTGCTGCACGTGCGGGCCAGCGACTGGGGCCTGCCCTATCGGCGCCAGGCGGAGATGCAATTGCGAGTGAAGCTGCGGGACGTGAACGACAACAGGCCGCAGTTCGAGCGGATCGACTGCAGCGGTCGCGTGCCGCGATACGTGTCGATCGGCTCCGAGATCATCACCGTGTCCGCGATCGACTTCGACGCCGGGAACATGGTCAGTTACCGCATAGTGTCCGGCAATTCGGACGGCTGCTTCGCTCTCGACTCGGCCAGCGGCGTCCTCTCGGTCGCCTGCGACCTGTCGGACATCAAGGCCGCCGAGAGAACCATCAACGTTACCGCCACCGACGGCACGCACTTCTCGGACGTCAATCCCGTGCACGTACATCTAGTGAACGCCAAACGGAATCTGGGCTCGCAGGCGCGAATCCTGACGGACGAGTCCGGCGCTTTCGAGTGCCACGACACCGGCGTGGCGCGCAGATTGACGGACGCGATCGCCTCGGCGGAGAAGAACAACATGCCGTCGCGGGACGACGAGTACACCCTGATACCGAGTCGCTACGGCGAGAACGTGCACGCGCCCGAGTTCATCGATTTCCCGAATGAAATACGGGTCAACGAGTCGCTCAAGCTCGGCACGATCCTCGTGCGAATACGCGCCCGCGATCGCGACCTCGACTACAACGGCAAGCTCGTCTTCGTCATATCCAGCGGCGACCGCGACTCCGTCTTCGGCATCGATCCGGACACCGGCGACCTCAACACGATCGGCTACTTGGACCGCGAGCGGGAGAGCGAGTATTACCTCAACATAAGCGTATTCGATCTGGGCAAGCCGCAGAAATCCGCCTCGAAGATGCTGCCCATCACCATTCTGGACGTCAACGACAACGCGCCCAAGTTTGAAAAGTCCTTGGCGAGTTTCCGGATCTCCGAGACCGCGCTGAACGGCACCAACGTGTGGCGCGCCAACGCCACCGACGCTGACCTCGGCGACAACGCGCGCGTCACTTACTCTCTCGTGACGGAGACCAATGACTTCCGCGTGGACCCCGTGACGGGTGTACTGAGCATCTTTGGGAAACTCGACCGAGAACGACAGGAGATATACGAGCTGAGGATCCGCGCGCGCGATAACGGTGGCAAGGACAACGACGCTCCGCCCTTGTACTCGGACGCGCTCGTCAGAGTGACGGTCGACGATGTCAACGACAACGCGCCCACCTTCGCGCTGTCGAGCTACAACGTTAAGATCCGCGAGGACGTGCCGGTGTGGACCGTCGTCGCCGTCGTGGACGCCACGGATCCCGACGAGGGCGCGGGCGGCGACGTCGAGTACTTCCTGTCGGACGCGATGGAGAGCGAGGGCTTCTTCAAGGTCGACAAGGTGTCGGGCACAGTGAGGACCACTCAGAGCTTGGACTTTGAGGAGCGGCAGGTGCACACGCTGACGATAGTCGCGCGCGATCGCGGCGACCCGGCCCTGTCCTCCGAGACGCTGCTCGTCATCGAGGTGATTGACGTCAACGAGAACCTTCACTCGCCGGTCTTCGACGACTTCGTCGTGTCCGCGAGTGTCTTCGAGAACCAACCCATCGGCACCCTCGTCACGACGGTGCGAGCGAAGGACGCGGATCCGCCCGGCGGTGACTCGAGGATCGGATACAGCATCCGTGGAGGCGACGGCGTCGGCATTTTCTCCATCGACAAAGAAGGTGAGCGATCAATTAGAGTCGATTATTTTAAATAATAAGCGGACCTTCGAAACGTACCAACGCGAACCGATTGAGCTAGGCGAAAAATTGTCGAGAAACGGTCTTTACGTTTAACAGAATTGAAATGAAGATGGAGACTACGGTTTTCTGGAACACTCGCTGTTCAACTTTAATCGATATTGGCTGTGGGCACTCTTCGGCAAATAACTTCTACGTCTGTACGCTCGACGTAAATCGCCGCGCTCATATTGAATCCAAGAATTTCCAATCAAATATCGCAAGATGCGCGCTTCCTTTGAGGAAGGCAACGAAAACGGGCCTCACCAAGATTTCCCAATATCCCGTTCAATAACCAACGAGCGGAGCCTCGCGCGACGAGTTAAGCACATTCGACCTCGTAGCAGCGATTTCAATTTACTCGTCAAAACGGCCGCGCGTACGCTAGTCAGGGTTCATAAATGTCTTCACGTTAATAGGTACTTTTAAAAGATCTAGGAAAAAAGACGCCGTGTCTACATATTCATAAATCACGACGTTGCCAGTGAGTAAACAGCGGACGCTGAGTGGAAACCGTGAGAGGTAGCATTTGACATATGTCGTAATTCAAACGCGAGGTTAAAGCGCGCGCACGAAGATTTAAACTTGTATCAAATAATGGGAAATATAATTAAGGAGTAACAAGGGAAAAGTAGGCCTCGAGAGTCAAACGCGGGCCTTTGTGCGTGAGCCAACTTTATTTAACTTTGATTTACATTGCAATACAAGCAATGCGAGTCGTGCGTTTCATCTCCACTTTGAGTCATTTTCAGCGACGCGGGCACAGATAAATTAAATAATCCCGTGCTCTCCGACCGGCATAAGACGAGTATCCAAAATTAAATTAAAAATATACCCCTGGCTGAGGTAATATTTTTCGCAATAAATTTTTAAGTTAAAATTATTTAGACACTTAACATCCTGCCTTGGCTCTTATTCCTTCGACTGGGAATTTCACGTCGGAGCTTTGTGAATTTATTAATTGTTGTAAAAATATAAACTTCTAATTTCTTGCTTTTTTATTTTTTCAACTTTTAACGCGATTAATTAAACTTGTACCAATACAGAGGTATATCATAAGTACGTGTCATTTTCTCGAGGGGGGAAAAAAAAGAAGAAAAACTCGCGCGGAAACGCTCGTGGTGCTTATTGTACGTGGACGGGAATGTCCGCCGTTCTTTTTTCCTCTCGTTTCTTTTCCGGGTACTTCTGTTGGCCCTTCGGGCACAAAAGGGCGCGCAACGTGCGCGCCGTGCCCTTTCTGCATCGGACACGGCCCGCGCCGGACGCGCTGTGGCATCGTTCCAAGGCGAAGTTGCAGGCCACGTCGCGGCCCATTAAATTTCGATGCAGCGAGCCTAATTGAATTACGGTGCCGCAGGACCCCCCTTTTTTCGAGTGCGCGAGGCACATTAAATTTCTCCAGCAGTCTCCTTTCACCGCGGAAACGTCTGTCGAGAAATCGCACGTCATTCCGCTTAATGGCTAATTCCTGTGTACCGGTGCCACGTCGGTCACGGCGCGCGGTCATAATGCACCGATGATCGTTTCTTGATGAATGCGCCGGGCGGGACGAATGTCTCGGGACGAAATAGGTTTCTTGCTAATTCACGAGACACGCGAAAACGACACTTTGACGCTCGCGTTAGGCAGCATTCAGATCTGTCGACTGTCGACGCACCTGGGAAAAGTTTAACGCGTTGATTCGATCGGACGGGCAACGACATTTTTCTCCGCAGTGTGCGTCTCGCGATGGTATTCGTGACTCGCGCGATTGCTCTTGAGGGGATCCTAAAGTCGCGAACTCGATCAGCGTCGATAAGATAGGAGACGGAATTACAAACGCCAATTATCGACATTTTTAATTCCAAGTTCTACTCCGAGAAATTTATAGCCGATCAATTTGCAACTTGTACGAAAAAGCAGCAATTTTATTAGATCGAGATTTTGGATCGAATTCTGGCATCGCCAACACCGTGGCTTTACTGACAATCTGACAGACGTTTGGCAGCGACTGCTCTTTTTCTCTTCTTCTAGACTTGGCTTTCTGGACTTGCGTTTATTACAAGTAATCTTTGTTTCTAGGCTATTAATCTTAGTTCTAATTGTTCTTATATGTTGTCCCTAGAGTATACTGGTCTTATTTTGTATATATTTATTGTAGAATTCTTGTATCAAGCAAATCTTGTCTAGTGTACAAAAAATTAGTAAGATTTTTTCGTTTTTTTTAAATATAAAGTTGGCCAGCAATCTAGATTTTGCTGCGTACTTTGAATACGTGAAAGAGTTTTGCATTTCCATAGAGCCAATTAAAAGATTACTTCTAACAAAGAATGTCGATAAAACAGACGGCTTTAGGATCCCCTTAAGAACTGATTTGCGAATCGCGAGGGTCGTCATTTCACTCGACGATCGCTCATCTCGCATGGCGAAGCGTATTGATGCGTATTGAAAAAAAAAACATACGACGTATCGTTGTTCCAGTCACGTTCGATGCGTTTTCAACGTTCGCTGAAATAGAATACGATCGTGTACACTGTACGTTGAAGTAACTGCTTTTGTATACGCCTGCGCATCCGTTCGTAAACTTGACGCACGGATATATACGGTGTTGTTCCGCCTGCCAACCGTCAATAATCAATCTTTGCAAAATTTGATGTCTTGGCGAGCGTTTTATAGAAAGCCATCGTTTGTTCATTCAAACTCCGTCCATTCGATCTTTCTCAGCGAGATGAAATTTCGAATCAAATATCTCCCGCCAGATAAAATTTCCTTTTCATTCGCACAAAAGTCTCTCTCTCGCTTTTTTTTCATCGTACTTTCCTATTTTTAATCGAGGTTTTGTGTCCCTGCGTTCTCCACGCAAAATCTGCTATTAACAGTTGATACGATAAAACTCAAACAGCCCGCGCACGCACGCGCTCCCGTTGTACACTTCTGCTTCCGCGCGTGTAGGTGCGTCGCGCGGTAGTATATTGATCTCCCGTCGAGCAAAAATAATACATTGTCAGTAGTATGCATATTCAACTGGCGTAAATATTCATAAGTCGCCGGTGTATTGCCGCGGTGTCAGAAGCACGAACGGTAACGTCGGCGGCGCCGATGGGAGTTGCGGCGCGGTGATAATGGCAGTGACGGTGTTGGTGGTGCCGGTAATGGTGGCGATAGCTGTCACGGTGCCCGTTTAAGTCGCGAATAATTTCCCGGCGGATACTTAGAATCTACGGCGGGCACGTGATATCGTTCGCGCGTAAGTCAATGTTCCTCGCGCGAGAGAGCAGTTATCTCCCGGGATCGAAAATGCACGGCGCGTGCTGTTACAAACTGAAAGATCGGACTCTATTCGTTCCCTGGGTCTGTGTCGATCGGTTCCCTTGTTTTCAATCACAATTAAGAAATGTCGACTCGCGCATTCTGGTATCTATAAGATTTTTAAGCCAACAACTGAACGCGCGGGTCTGTCGCGTTCGACACGCTGTTTTCCTCGCGTTAACAATCAACAAAATAACAATAATTCGGATTTCAACAACGGCTGAACCGATGAACTTCTAAGTGCGCTCAATCGATAGCTTGGGTTCGATTTGCATAATAAAAGTGTTTTCATTTTTCTCCTACGTGCCCCATGAGTGGAGATATTGCGACGCAAACATAGAATTTCCGATTTTTCATTTAAGAAACGTCGTCCTGGTCGTCCAGGTAGTGGGGGGGGGGGGACGTCCTTTTCATACTTGTAACTGCAAATCGGTGATTGTTCACTGTTTTCAGTGGGTGCAGGCTTTTAGGGGACAATTAGAAAGAGACGAGGCTACTCACCTTAAAGCCTAATCTACAATGTGCTCTTTGCGTCTGGAAACATTCTATTTTGTAGCCAATAAATACGTTTAAAAATGTGTGCAGGTTGCACGTTATATAATACATATATTGTACAATTGTCGACTTGGGCGACAAATTTTTTAAGCGTTTCAATTTGCGTATATAAAATAGAACGTTTCTAGATGTAAAGAGCACATTTGTAGACGAGGGCCCTCAGATTTTCGGATCTCAACAACGGCTGATTCGACGAACTTCTAAAGAGACTCAATCAATAGCTTGGGTTCGATTTGCGTAATAAAAGTGTTTTTATTTTTTTTCCCTGCATGCTTTATGAGTGGAGATATTGCGACGCAAAGATAGGATTTCCGATTTTTCAATTAAGATCGTGGTTGACCATGTCCTGCTGATAAAAATGATTTTACTGAATGTTTTACTTCTAATAAAGTCTGAATACAGTCACGAGGACATTTGTTGACTCGGAGTAGACTCGCGTGTCCAGACACGGAGGGTTGATTTCTGTAACTACGGTATTTCACACGAGGCTACATATCCCCCGTTCTTTCCCGGCAAGACGATATATTCCTGTCAACGCGATTTGCGTCGGGACGACGCACAGCTTGACGCGCCGCGACTAAACGCGATTAAGCTCCGATCGTTGCAGAAAAGTGCCACACCTAGTTTGCGGAGCAGCAACGCGTTTTCCGGTAAGCGAGCTAACGCGCCATTCCGACCGGCTCTGTCCACTCTGTGCTGGCCGCAGGCGTTGCAGCGGCCGGGCGTTAGTCCATTAATAAAGCTTTATGTATCAACGAGCGTCCCCCAAAAGCTCGCCGAGTCTGATCGTGCGCGAAACGAAGGAAAGATCCGCGGCGGTTTAAAGCGGATGGATCGGTATCCGGAAACGGCTGATCTTTCCTCTGCTCGCACTCCTCTCTCGCTCCCTCTCGCTCCCTCTCGCTCCCCCGTTCCTTTATACAGGGTGAGTTATAACATTTGTCCACGAGCTCGTGAGAAGGTAGAACGGATCGAGATGAACAGAAAAGTCCTGAAACATTTTGCAATTTTCGCAATAGTTAACGAGAAAAAAATTATCGAAAATCGTCGTCTTTGCCCTGCCCACTGTCCAATTCGAGCGCGTAGCGAGATGTGACCGCACGGCGATCGATATTGCCAGGCGAGGGATGGGGACGGGAGACGCGGGAGCGGCGACGTAAACAACTCGCCGGCAACTGCGCGC
>NW_011967128.1:253890-262183 GCF_000949405.1 Vollenhovia emeryi
TCGATCGCCGGGCGGTCACATCTCGCTACGCGCTCGAATTGGACAGTGGGCAGGGCAAAGACGACGATTTTCGATAATTTTTTTCTCGTTAACTATTGCGAAAATTGCAAAATGTTTCAGGACTTTTCTGTTCATCTCGATCCGTTCTACCTTCTCACGAGCTCGTGGACAAATGTTATAACTCACCCTGTATAATCCTGGGTAGAGCCATCTCCAGTCTCGCGTCCCTTTTCGTTTGATAAACCCGACATATTCCCTTAATGCGAGGAATTTGCGGGAGAGCGAAGTACACGCGACGCGAGAAACGCGTGTCTCTTGCACGTCGTTGTTTCGTTAACGGGGCGCAGCAGTCGCGTTGACAACTCGCGCGCTAGCTCGGCGTTTCATTGAAAAGGTTAAAGAGATGTTAATTCGCCCATTGCGCCCTCACAAATTGCGAGGGAACTCCTTCGCCTTGAGTGCATTGGAGTACATTGGATCAACAAACTGCTTCCCGATCGATCGTCGTTATCCGCTGCAATGAGATGTAATCGGTTTTACTGTAAATACGTATCGAACAGTTGCAACGCGGTTACGGGGGGGGGGGGGAGCGGTTTCGCTCCAGAATCCGCAGCGGCGACGTCCGCGCGACGACGCGGCCGGTAATTTCCGGGAGATATTTAACGTCGAACGTTTATTTCGGCGTATCAGCGAATTGTGTCGTAAATAATTGGCGCGCGGCGGTCGTAAAGCCGGCCCCGAATTGCTCTCGCCGACGAACCGTCGTGCTTCCGCTGCTGATCTCATAAACCGTTTCGCGATATTCATCCGTCCGGAGTGCCTTCTGTTTTATCGAGCAGTTCCAGCGGGCAGCAGTTGTACTCCGAATACGGACTGCCGCCTCTATTTTCCGCAGTTTCTCCTCACTAATGCAACGACGCTAAATAATTACGTCGCGGCGGTGCTAAAGTCAACATCGACGACGTCGCGCTACTCTCTTCGCGTACTCTTCTGGTGAAAAACAGCCGCCATCAACGTAGCGGCGCTGCGCGACGGAGCCATTAAGCTATCCGGAGCCCCGGTATTGTTCGGGCTTGCCTCGCGCGGAAAGATTTTACACGCGAACACGTGAAATTCCGCCCGGCCGCGGCGCGCGAGCGATAGGTGTTTGCGGAGCGTGTTATCGCGCCGATGTTGGCCGGCGTAAGTTGATTGAAAAATTGTTGATGCTAAATTAATTCCATTCCCACCCACCTGTTTGTCAGGGCTTACGCGCGGTTTACCCGGCTGATGTGGGCAGATAATAGTTATGAGCTTCTGCTTAAATATTGTGCCAGAATTAATAAGGGTGTGTCACGCTCTAACGAACCGACCGAAACGCGAGCGAGCGCGACCGAGGCGCAAAGTGGCGCGGGTCTGCGCTCTATACACCTAATAATATGTACGCCCACAGCAATAAAGCGTTTGCACCGTCCACAGCAATTACGCGCGTGTTTACATAGAAATACTCTTGCTAGTTAACAAACCAAGCGGCGCAGTGATACTTTCCCAGATGCACGAGGACCAGTATTTCCGCGGCGACGTTTAAAACGCCGGTACGAAGGAAACATTCCCCGTGGCGACCTACGCCCGCGTGTGTTCGCTGCCTTGAATTCGCTACGGTTAAAGGGGCTGTCCTTTTTATCGCGTAAAATTTTATTCACTTCGTCATTACGGTCGTTTTGCGAATTTTAATATTTATAAGCCTGAGTAAGAAAATGCGCGTCGAGCGTGCGCTCGCTCGTTTCTGCGTGCGTGTATCAGGTACGTCGTAAGAGAATTGGCCGAGTCGTTTGGAGGATCGGGAATATTGTCGTGAGCTAAACGAGAACACTATCGTCGAGCGAGTCGAGAGGCGGGAGGCAATGTGTTCGGGACTTAAAAGCGCGCTTTTACTCGAGTCCATAAACTCAATTATTTATAGAGAGCGCGTCGGAGGATCTCGTTGTTGTATGGTCGGGAGAAATCGAGAGGGAAATACTTGGACTATCGGCGCTCGAAAGCTCACGCGGTCGAGTGGACGAGCAGCCGCGCGCGCGGTAATGTCTCGTAATACGCGAATTCATTATTTATCGGCGGCCTCCGCGTCCCCCTTTTGGATTGGGAAATAATCTGCCGTGTTTGAAAGTCGCGGAAGGCTCTCGGCCAATTTCCGCTCCGCCGCAGCCTACGTGTTTCGTCCGCGGAAAAAAATGCGTCTCATGTAATTCGAATAGGACGATTTGAATAAAACGTTTTTATCTCCGCGTACTAGTGTCCGTCCGTATCGAACACAGGCGGCAATTGCCGTCGTCAAGATTGCGAATCGCGATCGAGAAATTTATTTGTGAATTGTAGATGATGCTCGGGTTGAACGCGCGAGATACGTCCGATTGTAAATCACATAATGCAGACGACAAGATTCCAGCGTGGCATTGTAATGTAATGTCGTAAAGCACGTTTTCGACGCGTCGCGACGTCACGCCCGTAACGCACCATTCACACGTGTTGCGTGTACAAATCCGCGTCGTGAATACTTAATGTCCCGTCCTGTCGAACGGTTACGCGCCATTCACGTAGCCGTTAACTTCGTCGCGCGTCTTAGTGCGCGGAGAGAATTTTCCCTCAAAATTTATCCTGAAAATCGTGCGATCGTGGGACAACGTGGGCTCTTCGAAGAATTTTTTTGAGTTTTGTGAAACTTTACATTATACTTTACTAGTAAAATTAATATTTACTCTGAAAATCATGTAATCGTGGGACAACGTGGCATTTCGAAGAATTTTATGAGAGTTTTCTGAAACTTTACCATACTCTCTAATGTTTTTGGAGTGAAAATTCACTCTATTGGAGCAAACATTTACTCTATTAGAGTGAATATTTCACTCCAAAACTTTAGAGCGAGTACATTTTACTAGTAAAATTACAATTTATCCTGAAAATTATTATTGCAATTGCTGGACAACGTGGCGTTTCGGAAATTTTTATGAGTTTTGTGAAATTTTACCACACATTTTACTAGTAAGATTAAAATTTATTCTGAAAATCAAGTGATCGTGGGACAACGTGGCATTTCGAAGAATTTTATGAGAGCTTTTGAAACTTTACCATACATTTTACTAGTAAGATTATAATTTATTCTGAAAATCATGTAATCGTGGGACAACGTGATTTTTTTCGAAGATTTCGAAGAATTTTACGAGAGCTTTTAAAACTTTACCACACATTTTACTAGTAAGATTATAATTTATTCTAAAAATCACGTAATCGTGGGACAGCGTGATTTTTTCGAAGATTTCGAAGAATTTTATCAGTCTTTTGAAACTAGCATACATTTTATTAGTAAAATAAACATTTTCCCTGAAAATCACGTAATTGTGGGACAACGTGGCACTTCGAAGAATTTCTTGAGTTTTTGGAAACTTTACCGTACATTTTACCAGTAATTATATTTAGTGTACATTTTGCTGTAAAAGCAAAGTAAAATTTCAAAAAACTTTATGTTGTCTCACAATCACACGATTTTCAGGGTAAATTTTAAAAGAAAATTCTGTCCGCGTGGGACACGAAAGACTTTCAAGTATAGGTTTGCGTCCGTCGAGCAACGACCTGTATTTTTAATCGCCGAAAATATCAAAGTGTACACGCTGCAGCATGGCGCGGCCGAGGAAAAGTTGCAATTTGAGAAACAGAAGTTCCTTTGTTAAGCACCGTGTTCATTATGTTGCCTACAGCGTAAAGAAATAACGATGTTACAAATTGATTAATGTTTTCAACCGCGGTGATTAAAATGCAAAACCTCCTTTGGACTCTACTTCCTTATTATACGCACGATGGTTCCCCTTGTAGACCGCTTTATCGTATTTACTGGCGACTGCTGATAAGGAAATTCAATTTCTCCGCGCGAAGAGTGTAACAACGTGCTCCAGGTGTGTATACATTAGCAAGTTAATTAATTTAACTCGCCATTGTCTTTATACATTCGTTAACTAAAAATTTTATCTCGAGACAATATCCTAATATCGCGCAGTCGTCTCCTTTCGCACCGGAGTCTTGCGAGCGGGTGTATCCGTCAAGTGCGAACTGTTCCGAACGAGTTTACAGCTCGGAGCTTCTTTTTAGATCTTAAAAATAACTTCAAGGACCTCCGCGATAGCGAGACATAATTGGAATCGACTCGCTTCTTGAATTCGTTTTCATCTAGCGTGAGCGTAATGGTAGCTGAGTGCGTTCTGTTGGAGACGCCACTAACGATCTCGTTGAAAGCACGTCGGCGCAGCATACAAAAAAAGGGGGGAAAAAGGGAGAGAGAGAGAGAGAGAGAGAGAGAAAAACACTCGTCTCGGGGATATAAAAGCTACGCGAATGGCACAATGCACCGGTAATTATGCGCTCGTCGTACACGTAGCGTAAAGTTCGAGACAGTCGCTCTAGAGCGCGTAAGTGGAAAAAGTGACAGCCGCAGTCACATGCAGCTACAGATACGCAGCTCGTTACGATATACATTCATTATGACCTCTATCTCGTTGCTGCCGGATAAGTCAGGGGGTTTACGCAATCAAACGAGCATGAAATGTCACATTAAATAATGAAAGCAAGCGCTAACGACGGTAAGATATCGCGACTCGCGAATAAACGTACGTTACGCGCGACGTTATCGGGTATCCTTTCGGAATTATTTTACGATCGGCGTGTCAACGATTATCTCTCGATCGCGCGCGTTCAACTCGAGGCGGACTTTGCGTTACGCTTTTCCACGTGTCTCGCGCGGCGGAAACGAGCGGTGGGAAGAATTTTTCGCGCAGGTTTCTTTTTTTTTTTTAAATAAATTTCGGACAGAATCCAAGCTCCACCCGCTCCGCGGAAGGCGGTCGGCGTGGGATTCTACGATCGGCTAAATACCGTATAGAAAGTAGACCGCTTACAAACAGGAAGTTAAACGAGATGTCTGCAACGAGGGGAAAGGGATATTGCGCGAGGGCTCAATAGTGAAGATGGATAGAGAACGTAGAGACGCATGGGAAAGGAAAGAAGGAAGGAAGGAAGGAGGAAAGTTCGGAATGGATCGTCGTCTCTGGAGGCTTGCGCGGCGCAATACGTATATGCCGTTTCCTATGCGACGTCACTTCCGACGTCTACGGGCTCCTTTCAAAACCGGCGGCACTGTTCTTCTCGCGTCGTCTCTTCTTTACAAAAAAAAATATATATCTATCATACCTTGCACGGAAATCTCGATATTAATCTCCACCTTGCATGCGTACGATGTTTTTGTAAATGATGATCCGCGACGCTCTGAGAGCACGAAATTAATTTTGACTGGAAGAAAAAAGTACGATCACGCGACTATTCGTTTTATCTCGCGGGAGAGACTTCTATCTACTTAGAGCAACTATTTACGCTCGCAGTCGCGTCAGTCTTGTATAAATCAATTTGAGCTACAAACGAGCTAATAAATGGAAAAAGAAACTTCAGGTACCAGTAAGGTACGGAAACTAGAAATTTGTTCGAGTACCGGCGGTAACCGCGATTCGCTGGAAATCGCATTGAGCCAGCAGCGCGCACGACTGTCGCGGAAATGTTTCAACGAGTTTCTCCCTTGGCGGACTCGAGAAGTCGCCCCGTTCCGTCGTATCGCAATCCCTTTTTTCCACCCCCCCCCTGCCTACCTCCCTCACCCACGCTGCTCGTCTTCTCCGCTCGCTCTCGCGGTAGCTATCATTTTTTTCGCCGGATACTACCGCGGCCAACTTTTTCAGAGGTCTTGTACGGAAACTCTTTCCGGGCGAGCCGAGACTCTGAAGAAATTCCCTCGGCTTCCGAGACGCTTCTAATGTTCTCGAGTCCGTCGAGCGTGAATTAAATATGGGAATATCGAGCGCGCCGCTCAGATTTCGTGGGTAGTTTCGTACACGTGGATTTCCGGCGAAGAATCGCCCGCGTTGCTCGTATTACATACACGCGATCCCGGGAAACGCACGGTTCGATTGAGAGAGCGGCTACACCGCGCCGGATACCGCGGCCCACCGGCTCTATCCTGCGCCCTTTATTGCTTATCACCTCGGCTCGATATCCGCCGAACCGTGGAAAAATCTTCCTGTCCGATTCGGAACCATCAATTTTCACTTCGCGTGGCTCCCGCCGTACGTTCTGATACTGACAGTTCGAATGGATTTATATGAAACAAAGTTTCGCAATTTATACTCGACGCGTTTGCAATGTACAGAACCTTTTACGTCGTTATTACCGAGTGCGGCATGCTGAATATTGTATCCGCCGTCTCTATCATAAAGTTGGACAAAGCGGTTTTTTTTTAACGGGTGTCTTATTAATTGTATCTAGCAATTCTTTCGTACGCAGAATCCTGTTGTCATTTCTATCTCAAACGTCTCCACTATTTCAAATCCCTAATGATATTGATCGACCACTTTGACAGCTACAACACTTTGAAGTTACAATATGTTGCGAATTTTTACCTGAATTATTTTTAAGATGTGTTAAGCTCATGCGTCCGTTATTCGTGAAGAGAAGATACTAATGCAATGCGTAGAGAAGCGGGGAAACGTATAGCGACGATGTTATTAAAATTTATGCGGTAAGCAAAATTTATAAAAAGGGCGACATTCATAGGAACAATTTTATCACTTGCCTGAGCACGCGAAATCGCAGGCATCAATTGTGAAATATAATCGCTTATTATTTAAAAAGTACTAGAAACGACAAAACGCGCGCTTCGCGCGCAGTTTGTGGTTGGGCATTGTATATTTTTAAGAATTACATATATGTATATATAATGTATATATAATAATACGTGCAAAGAAGCAATTATATGCGCAGTGTCAATTTAAGATAAAAAGTAATTTATCACTCACTGATACGATTTGCAACAGCAGAGTTGTACATCGTTAATAATGTATGTTAAACGGTAAGAATACAAATAGGTATATGATTATTATAGACTAATTATGTAAAATCGAAATTATTGTGTTAAATATACTTTCGGTAAATATGCAGAATAGGTCACACCTCACCGACTTCCTCGCCACTTAGATATGTTGTAGGGGAGAGTTTTCTGAGTAATTCCCCGCAAGAATCAAGTGGGGGACGGCATTGGTTTAGGAGATATAACAAATTGAAAACTAAAAATTTTAATACTTTTTCTTAGTAATTTTTATTAAAATGCCTGTGTAGCTACCTTTAAAATCATAAACGAACTACGGTTTTCATTTACAAGGTCACACCTGTCCCCTCCCGTACTAATCGGTACGGGTTGAACACACACACACACGCGCGCGCGCGCGCGCACGCTTAATTCTTCTCGCGGCGCAGACTGACCGAGCAAGTGAGATCCACTCTACACCTCAGACATGGTTTGGGTATGGTTATATTTTAACGAAGTTGGGCCCCCCCGAAGGGGGGGGCGGAACATACTGTCTCCACGCATGTACTTCCACCATTGTACTGTTCCACGTGGGTTTGCAACTTTCCACGTGAAGCGAGATCCAGTCCACACCTCTGACATAGGGTGGGTACACTCAAAAAAAGAATTACTGCAATAGCCAATTTTTATTGGCTGTATAAAAGTTTTCTGCTGCAACCATTTAATTTTTGAAGCAGTAAATTGCAATGTGAATCTATGATTTCAGATAGGCCAATACAACCAACTTTTAAAGCTAGTAAATAATTGGCTGCATTAGGCAATTTCTTAGCTGTGGTAGCGTTACCAAGTAGGTTGATAAGACAGTTGGCCGGGCTAGCCAACTCAAATTTATCGTGCAAGTCACAACAGCTTGTGGCGAATAGATAGCACTAGTACCACATACTGCCGCGACGTGGCGACCGGCGCGTCTTTCTCGTAAGTAAAAATCGTTCTGTATTAGTATAAAAGGCGAGCCGATATGATGCGAGAGCGAGTTGTCTGGATCATGGATAGACCTCAATAACCTGAATATACTTTTGATGACTATGTGATTTAACACAATTTAACGATTAGTTACAAAGTGAATTTTTTAATAGGAAGCCTATTGATACCCCACCCCATATTAAAAACTGTCAGGGCTGCCTGAACCCTACTACTGTTCGGGATAATGGTTGGAGTAGCCAATTTACAAACCGCTGTAAAGTAGGCAGTTGGTTGGAGCAGCAAAGTCATGTATTAACTCCAGCCAAGTTTATAACAGCTTTAAAAATTGGCTGCTGCAACCAACAGAAATGCTATGCCATATTTGACTATTTAAATTGGCTAACGCAGCCAGTTCTAGGCTACAGCAGCCAATTCTTTTTTTGAGTGTAGGGTTAT
>NW_011967128.1:263468-285579 GCF_000949405.1 Vollenhovia emeryi
GAACATTTTTGTTTATAACTTTTTAATAAACACCGACCGATGGCAAAAACTTCTTGAAGGTCACTCAGGGTCATGATCTTGACAACATATGTCAAGATCAAGTTCATTTGGTTGACCTTATCTAAATATTTACCAAAAAACGTATTAAAAATTTCAGTTTTCTATTTGTTATATCTCCTAAACCAATGCCGTCCCCCACTTGATTATTGCGGGGAATTACTCAGAAAACTCTCCCCTACAACATACCTAAGTGGCGAGGAAATCGGTGAGGTATGACCTATTCTGCATATTTACCAACAATTTCTTTACCGGAGTATAGGAGGATAATATTTCCCTTATAATTTGAATGAAAGCCTTTGGCAATGTATTCTATGTATAATGGAGATATTTGCTGTCAAGGTCTTGATAAACAATGAGTATAAACAATGTGACTTCCGGCATGGGTTAGAATAAAACCGCAAATTTACCGCAACTGGTCAAGTTTTTTTTTAAATCGAAGACAATAAGCGCCTTGAGCTACCGTAGTAGACAGATGCTGTATCGAATTTCTCGTCGCGGAGGCAATTATCTTGAAAACAATTCTCATTGCCAGCGTTTTATCCACGGAAAATTCTGTTGCCGATGGCGGTGGTTCTTTTGTTGCTGGCTCACGGAGTCGATTTACGGATGGTTTTACCACAATTCTTTTTCGACGTCGGGCAAGGCTCTCAATTTAACCACTCGCCTCGGTTAAACGGTGACATCCGTAAAGTTGTTGGTGTTGAAAAGAACCTCGACTCCTCGCGAAATATGGTTTCAAGCTAGCTGCGAAAATCGCGTGCGCGCGCGAGACCGCGCTAAGAACGCGAAATTTTGGTGTCTCGGCGGAGGAAACGCCGGGGTGTGATAACGCGGCTTGCGAAACCAGGCAGCGATCGCTAAAGTATCTTCAATCGCGCGCCCGTGTGGGTGTATCCGGTGTTTGAACGGCGTGATGCTTCACCTCGGATAAAACGATCCATCGTGGCTCGTTGCACCATCGCGCGATGCGGATCGCAAAGCGTACCCCGGCGCGCGTCAGCTTTACGAGCTCTCGCGTTGCTTGCTCAAAGGATATACTTCTGGCGATTAGCGCGAACGATTAACCTAAATTCGCCGTAGGCACACCTGCACACGACGCCACGTGGTTAAGCCAGTTTCCTACGTGGTTAATGATGTACCGGATCGTGTACGCGGAGTCTCGGGCGCTTCTCTTAAATTTCGTTGCCAGTTGGAAATGATGATGAATAGTTCGGAGAATTCAGCGACTTTCTTCTGTACGTGAAAGCGCGGTTCGCGGCCGAGTTAATTGGTCGGCGGCGATCATTCTTAATCGTTGTCAACTTTCGGATTTATGCCGTCTAATATCGCTCCTTTATGCTTTAAACCTATTACCGCTTCCTCTGGCCGGTCGGTAAATCCGAACGGTGACATTCGGTATTGGGAAGTCTCGAAGGTTGCGTTCTCGAGGCTGGGAAATTCTTTACGTTCAACTTTTTAAGTTGCCCGAAAACTTTATAACAGACATCGTAATTCAAACGACGATTACTCGAAAGCTCTCCCGGCTGATACCGTGCCAAGTTTACTGTATTTCTCGCCGTCTTATGTTTTATCTGTGTTCACCGTGAGGCTTCGGGAGAGGAGCGCATAATGCACAGGTACTTCACGAAAGAAGTGCTCATATTCCTAGATTCTCTCCCTAGCACGGTGTTATTAAATTTCTAAAACGCTTACTTAGATTGCTGTCGGAAAGTTTATTATTTCTCACAATATTACATATCACGATGACAAATTATTAATGTAGGTATACGAATGATAATTAATATAATAATTAATTATTTACAAACATGTATAATTTATTTATAAACATTAAATAGTAATATATGGTCAGCTAAACTAGCGTGGAATTAACGCGAATATCGATGACAAATCGATTTATTAACATTTTAATGCGTATCGGACGAGAGTAATTAATTAAAAAGTCGATGTGACGATACAAACTCCGGTCTCTGAAAATTTCATCTCGTAATTTTATAAAGGGTCCTTTATGGGAACAATTCTTTTATCATTTTTTTTTCCCTCGGAGTATACATACGTGATTTAAAAAATGCCCGGATCACCTAAGGTCCTAAGCGCAAGTGCAAGCACCTAGACGACATCCATGATAAAATCACGTAGCGAATAGAGGCGTGCTGGCTTACAATGGATGGAAAAATGCATGATGTATGCTAGCGATCAGCGTGGTGATGGATGGCGGTTTGTGGCGTGGCCACGCGCAAGAAGCTCTCTTTGACGGTACTTCCGTTTTACCAAAACCACGTCGGCGACATCTTGCCGGTATTACATATCGCGAACAACGTCGTTAAAAATGAACAACTTTCGCCTCTCGGCGCGTCGAATGAATAAAATAATCGAAAGCCATTAAACGTGTCAATAAAAATATGGACTACCGGTGAAAAATGTAACTACAATTTGGAGGTTTATCTATGTAACAGTTTAATTTTTTTTAAAAAGCTTCTTCTATTTATTAGTTAAAATAGAAATTAAATATTAAAAAAACGATATAGATTACAATTTCATGGATTATTGTTATTTTTTGAGGACCTCTCTATCGCGATAAAATAGTATTGGACAGAGAGAGAGAGAGGAGTGATTGTGCGTGCGTGCAATTGCTGCTAATGCAGTTTTGATATGTTCAAGCTAGTCTGCTACCAAACAAACGATACACTTGTCTCAATTACAATTGGAAGACGCAGCAAGTGGGGACAGTTTGACGATCGTGTCCTACTAAAATTACAATGATTAGCGGATATCGAAGGGCTCGGCAACATTTCCGTGGCGCCGAGGCGAGGTCGTAGGTCGGCTCGCGGTAAACGGCGACTTCGGAGGAGGCGATAATGCGATGATGCATGCGTGCCGGGCCCGTGGCCCTACCTACATCTACGGCGACGTGCCTAACGCCTAAAATATGGCGTAGGTAAACGCGAATCCGGTCCGGCCCACATCCGCGCCTCGCGGAAGTCGCTGCTTCCAGCCGCAAACGGCGGCGTGAAAGAGCCTAGACGTCGACGAGGAAGAGGAGGAAGCGGGAATGGAGTCGTGTGGGTACCCGGATCCGATCCCGGGCACATGCGATTCTCGGAACCGATCGGGAAACCGGTTTTAGGACGTGTCTCGCGCCGCATATGCAGGTCGGATCGTCGATAATGGACCGAAGGACCGTCCGCCGGTGGTGTTCCCCGTCTCTCTCTCTCTCTCTCTCTCTCTCGCCCCAAGTTCTGCCTCCCTCCCTTTTTGCACGGGCGATCGACGGCGGAGGGATTCGCAGTAATCCGCAGACGCGGGGAGAATTCGATCCCTCGTCAGGTCGAATCGCCATCTCAATGACTCACCCACCGTCTTCCGTAGCCGACCGGCGCGTAACGCAGATCGCGCATTTCACGGGTATCGCGTACACATTATCTGAATGTACGTAGACTTTATATATTTAATTAGTAAAATTAAAATTTACCCTGAAATCAAGTAGTCACGAAACAACATGGAATTTTGAAGACCCTTGTGAGAGTTTTGGAAACTGTACCATACATTCTACTAGCAAAATGTATACTAACTAACAAGTATAAATGCTCGTGAAATGTATGATAAAGTTTAAGAAAATTCTTCGAAATGCTGTGGTGTCCCATGATTACATAATTTTCAGGATAAATTTTGAAAGAAAGAAATTCCGTGTATTGGAAGAATTTAAATACACATTGGGAATCGATTAATAAAAATAATGATAGCACCGTTAAAATAAAAGCGCGCAGAAAATCTATCGTAAACAATTCAAAATTCGTAAAATCGCCCCGACGAAATCACCGGGAGCCGGATTTCTTCTGCGTCACCCGGCGAAGCTCGAACGTGAGGTATTTTTCCTTCGTACTGGCGGAGAATTGCATTACGTCGAACTGTTGAACAAGTGGAGGAAACACGCGTATCTGAATGCACGAGACGGGCGCTCATTCGCGCGGAATATCCGACGTATAATTTACCACTAGTTCAAGGTAGTTAACTTCCACTTTGAGGAACGGTGGGCCGCGAAATTGACCATAAAGCCGGGTTTATCTGTAAACTTCTTCGCTGAAACCGGCTTCGAGGAGGCATTACAAATATCTTCTCGGTAATTATTATTTTTAATTAACTATCGCATCCGGACGGATCGCGCCGCGCCGCGAGCCTGACCGCCGCGGGAATATAATTAAACGCGGAATTAAGCCGGTGCTTTACGGGACGCGCGTAGATACGCAAGAACGTGCTCTATCGTAAAAGCGATGGGAACGGGCCGCTTTTTCGTTCGTGCGTGCGATCTTACATTTACGTTGCGATGCGTGGAACGCGACGTCGCCGGTTTTAGCGCGCCGACTTCCGTAAAGGCCGAATCAGACTAGCAGTTGCCGACTCGGATGGGATTGGCGATTGCCAATTGTCCTCTACCCAATGAGAGTCGATTAAATCACTGGCTGCTTTGCTCTCATTGGCTAGAAGACAATCGCCAATCGCCAATGCCAATCCAATCCTCGTTGACAATTGGTAACCTGACTCGACCTTTAAAGCCCGTATCAGACTACGGATTGAGATTGAGAATAGGTTGAAATTTGACCGATCGGAGTACAGTTTAAAGATCGGACTAATCTCAAGTTCAGTGATTTTTACTCCAATTGGTCAAATTTAAATCTAATCTCAATCCGTAGTCAGATACGGGTTTTAAGACCGAATCAAACTAGCAATTGCCGACTCAGCTGGGAGTGACGAGTGACGATTGACGATTGTGCTCTAGCCGATGAGAGTCTATTAAATCGCTGGCTGCTTTGCTCTTATTGGCTGGAAGACAATCACCAATCTCAATCCAATTCGTGTCAACAATTGCTAGTCTGATTCGGCCTTAAAGCTTATTCCACAAGGGACGCAAGGCGCTAAGCGAGAAATCGGCCAATGACAGCCGATCGTTCTTCTCACATTTGACTGTGACTGGTCGATTTCTCGCGTTGCGGCTTAGCGTCTTGCGTTTTGCGCCCATTGTAGAATAAGCTTAAGTCTAACGCGCGCCGTCATGCGCCGCCGTGAATATACGTTTTGTCCAGAGTGTCCACCGATGTTACGTTTGTTTTTCTAAAAAAAGCAGAAAGAACGGGAGGGAAAAATGAGGAAAAACGGTCACCGACCGACGCGTCGAAGCGCAATGGCGAAGTCGCCCTTGCATTTGAAATTATATGACGCGCGTAAGCCGCAATGCGGTTGCACGTGACGAATCTACCGTCGCGATACGTGCGAGTTCTTCTACAGCTGTTGCATCTAAACCAGCTTTACGAGGCGAAATAAATTTAGGCCGTCGTGATTCGCCCCGTCTCGCCACCAAGATACCTACTTTTTTCCCCTCCCTTCTCGTGGCTAAAGATACCGAGGTTATCCCGCCGGTGTCTCTCCAGGTTATCGCGATTTTACGACTTTTTCACAACCGTCTACGCCGATACTCCCGACTTTTGTATAACCAAGCCGTATGCGCTATACACACGAGCATTTGCACGTGGTCGTTACTTGCACGGAACATTAACGAATGCGTATCAAGTGCGACAATGGAATACACGCTGTCGCGCGTAGAAGAATTAATTATCGTCGCGGAGACGAGGGCGCCGAGGAAGATAAGGGAATCAACGAAAATACGCAGTTGCCGGAATGAGCGGGCGCGAGGTGGCTATTATTCCCCCGTCGCCTTCCGCGGCATTGCCGCATGAACGCGTGAGAAAAGTCCGCAGTGTTCAAAAGTCCCGGGAGGTGATATATCATCTGCGGATGATAGCGCCGTGTGCCATGAAAGCCATTCGTTTCAATGCGTGCATTCATGCCGCGCCTAAAAGCTTCGCGTATTTCGCTCGCCTTCTTTTTTTTCTCTCCTCTACGTACGTACGACACATCCTACGCCGGTCTCCCGCGATCGTCGGATCGCGACCCGAGAATTCCCCGCGATCGGTCCGCCGGTCGTTTTGTATCTTCGTCGCGGGACCCGCAGGTTTCCCCCGCGACTCGTTTGCACGCTACGCGCACCATGCCACGCGAATTTCCTCATGTAAATTGAAAAACTTCACCGTGATTTAAACCGCAATCCGGGCTTATTCGGCCGCTACACGAGCGAGACTACCGCGGTGGCGACGTTTCGAATTAGTCGATCGAATTCAACGAAAAAAAAAAAATATATATATGGGGTGTTATGTAATACTCGCCTCACCTCTTATTTACGAATAGAGCGGATTAGACTGGGTCGACAAGTCCTCTACCATTTTGCAATTTTCGCAATAGTTAACGAGTTATTAATTTTTTTATGCCTAGCGCGCCTAGCAACGCCGATCGCGGTACGGCCGCATCTCGCCGCGAGCTCGAACTGAGCGGTAGGCCGGGCTAAGACAGCTATTATTAATAAGGTGGAGGACTTTTCGACTCAGGCTGGTCCGCTCTATCCGTGGATAAGAGGTGAGGCGGGTATTACGTAACACCCTGTATAATAAAAATGTTTTTCGAACGTAATCGCAAATCAACGATTAAAATCGCCGTCTTAGCCCGGCCATCCCGTGATCGGCGTTGCTAGGCGCGCTGGGCATAAAAAGAAATTAATAACTCGTCAACTATTGCGAAAATTGCAAAATGGTAGAGGACTTTTCGACTCAGTCTGGTCCGCTCTATCCGTAAGTAAGAGGCGAACCGAGTATCACAGAAGACCCTGTATATATAGACTAGATTGCGCGCGATAAATGATGAAAAAGAAATAGCGATGCGGGGTCTCGCAGCGTCGCGTAAGTTGAAAAGCACCGAGTGACCGTCTGATTAGCATCGCGAGGCGAAATGTGCACACGCTTGTCGATGATATGAACGAGTTAATCGCGGTCATGCTCGTTTCCCGCTCGCCAATCGTCGCTGAAAATCGGAATATCGTCATGTAATCCAAAGCAGATGGGGCGCGAAAGCCAGCGCGCGAAATAAAACGCGATAGCAACGCGATAAAATGCAACAGATGTGGGGAGGATTTTGTTGCCGTTCTGAGCGATCGCTTTTAATATCCCGCACACCGCTGTTAATAACGATGAAAATATTGCGTTATATTCAGAATATCGGAGATGCATTCGATTTGATGCGTAATCCCCTTTGTCATTTGTGAAAACTACAAGAAGTCCCACGCACTAAATTCGCAGATTACTTTTACGTGGTAATCTCCGGATTTGCGTTTGATATATTTCACGCGGATTTGGACATACGCGGAAACGATTCATTTTTTTTTTTTATTTTAACCTGAGGCTCGAAACAATTGCGTTTGTTTAAAGCCGTGTAAAAAAAAATACACTCGGAATTGCGCTCTTGCGTCGATCGATATTCCCGATCGTGCGAACGCGATTGTATTTAACGTGTACCCTTGCGCGTGCGCGCGTGCGCGCGCGCTCGACGAGGCGTTAGATGAGATCGTTAGATCTGCCCCTCGGCAAATTGCGGGGTCTATCGGCGAAATCATCTCGCGCACTCTCGTGATCGGTGATGACTGTATAATAAAGCCTCCGCTGCGCGATAATGACTGGACATTGACGCGAGTACTGCGAGGTGAAGCGTCACTGGGCGAGAGCGCCATCGAGCAAATCGAGGGAATCTGATATCTCTCGGCCGTGAGTAATCAAGTAATCGGCGCGATCTTTTAGAAAGCAAATTACGTTCCCGTTAGTGACAATTGCGCACGAAGAAAAGCTATTCATGAGCAACAATCGGCATTAATTTTCATCACAACGTCAGCCTCGCGACGTTTCGCGATATGTAATTTCGACCAGTTTTTCCGCGACTCTTTCTCGCAGGTTCGGCAATCGATTCAATAGTCGCACAGAAAAAGAGAATATTCTTTTTTTGAAAATATGTCCAGCCTCAACGTGAAAATCTTGAAACGAGATTATATTGCGTTAAAGAAAGAAAAACTTACGTAATTGAAGCAATTTTATGTAATTCTATCAAGAAAAATATATGCTTATTATGTAAGAATAATTTTCTTGACTGGAAAGGAAACAATATAGGATTGAAAATAACACCTTTTCAAATCGAAGATTATGATGATTAAAATGATTTCATTGAAAAAATAGCTATATGTATTCTTGAAGTGACAATTACAGTATTTAAACAAAACTGCAATATCGTTGGAATGTAAGATTATTAAATGCTTCTAAGAAGATTATAGATCGTTGCGTATATACAAAATGAACGCGTTAATTTGAGTATATAAGAGTTGACCTGACACTTCCTTTTGTTTCGTGTGTTTCTCCATTTCGTACTGCGGATAATAATAGCGCTGTAAAATGTTGCGTAAAAGAAAACGGGTATTTTTGCCATGGGAAATTCGACGCGAAGACCATCGTGCACCTTTTCTCATCTTTGCCGCGCGGTCGTACTGTTATCGGGAAAACAGCGCGGCGGCGAGTGGAATCGGCGCGACTTGCCGGGCGGCAACGAGAATCACGTTCGCGGGCGGAGAATTTACGGTTGGGAAACTCGTGTCTAGCATGAACGGTGTTTGCGAACGCGGCTTACAGAGTACTTAACATTTCGGGCTTAACGCTGAAAGTCCGAGATTGTCTTCGGGCATCGATCGATGGACGGGCAATCGGCGGAATCACCGTCCCCGGCACCTTCGGGACTTTTCTGTTCGGTCAGGAAGTTTGCCGGACGTCCGACAGTTCGGACGTAGCGCAGTGTCCGACCCCTTCATTGGACCGCAAACTATGCAACGTGATTAGCTTAAAGTTCAGCAACTGCGATCGTTCCCACATCGCCTTCGGACCTTGCCTTTTCTCGGTAACAAGTGGCGGTAACACTTTGGTCATTAATTAGTGCAGCACCGTCCGATATCTTGGCTGCCGCGGTCAGATGTAATGCGATCGTTATCGCTATTTTTTTAATGTCCCGTATTTGAAGTTGTTTGAGTAATTAAAGTAGCCGAAGAGATTCTTTTTGGGACGTTATTTTATATCTGTCAAGGGGATGCTGGAGTGATTCCGCACCTTTTGCACTTTTTGCATCTAGAACCGCCGATTCATGAAAACATTTGTGGATATACAATGTGTGTGACTTTTGTGTAGAGACCGGCAGTGTGTCACTATTCGGACTAAATCAGAGAACAGCATGGTATCATTGAAGTTAGGTTCAGAAGCCTAACAAAAAATCTATTCACTCGAATAAGTTGCAACCTATAATTTCGAGTAAATAGACTTTGCTAAGCTTCTAAACTTAATTTCGATGATACCACGCTGTTCACTAAGTTAGTCCGAATAGCGGACCACTGTCGGTTTGTACACAAAAGCCACACAATTTGTACATTACACAAATATTTTCATGAATCGACGGTTCTAGATGCAAAAGGTGCGAAAGGTGCGGAATCGCTCCAGCATCCCTGACCGCGACAAGTTTTACACCAGCTTTCTTATTCCAAATTCGTCATGCGTTGACAAAATACGTGATATTTAATAAATACAAGGAAAATATATTTCCGAGGAAACTAGTTTTGTACAATAATCTGCAATTCAAACCTCCGCAGTGGTCGACCGAGAGACATGTTTTACAGCGGTTTTCTTCCGAATTCGTCGTGCATTTGACATTATTTTAAATAAAGTTGCATTGTAATGTAAACGCGTGTTTTTCCACCTTGGAGAACAATGGCGGCAAACAACCGCTGATTCTCATTCGGAAAATGGCAGGCGGCGCGGCGCTACCTACCGCGGTAATAATTAATTAGGAAACAGTCGTGCCTCTCGATGATTGGATCCGTGATCGCGCATTCTCACGCTTGCCCCATAATACAGCTCCTACGGATTATGCACGTACGCATACAAATAAATGCGGCATTATATCGCAGCCAGCGGGAATAAATTTGCTGTAGCGTGCATCTTAAATATTAGTCCAACATTACGTTTATTGTTGCGTTTGTTGGACTACTTTTGCGGATACGCTCGATTAAATAGCCGCGCAAAATCGCTCCGCCTCGAGCCGCGGCGCCGTGTACGGGGCTAAACGAAGCTTCGCGTAAGAAGCTTTGCGAAGGGAAGATACCGGGGTTTTCGCGTTGGAATTTTCCGGAGAAGTGCCGCGCCGCGCGTTCCTGAAGGGCAAGTGCAGAATAAACGGCGACGGAGAGACTGCATCGCGGTTTTGCGATTCACGGCGATCGGAAGAGGCGGTCGCGCGACCCTTTTATGTTTCACGAGCGCCATAGCGCGCGAAAATGCCACTTCCGCGCGGCGCAGCCTCGGTAGACACGCTGCGCTATTTCCCCTCTGACTCTTTCCCCGGGCATCGAAGTGTGCAATTGCATCGATGCAACCGAATTGCTCGACGCTTTACACCCGCCCGTCCCGCCTCGCCCACTGCGCGCCTGATAAAGAGAAATATTAGCGCTCTTCTCTCGAATCGAGCTCTCACCTTTCGCGCTGGTCCCGAGTATAAAAAAATGATGGACTGGTTACAAGAGCGACCTAGATCTCCCGCGGTGATAATCTCGGCGGAATGACTTACGATGAGACGGTCGTAGGTGTCGTACCTGTCGTTTATTTTTAACATAGCAGGGTCCGATTTCAAGGATTTTCCCGAGAGCGAGGCGAGAGAGAAATCGCGCCGGAAATTCGCGATATTGAGAGGCGAATTTTCGGGATTAACGATTCGAAATTGACTTTTCCGACGTGTAAGGAGGTGCGGCGTGTTTATGTCATGTACCGAGCTAAGGGCGTGCAATTAGCTATAAGTTTCGTACACGCGATTTGATTGCCTTCATTTGAGCCAACAGCATCCGGCCACTTAACAGGTCATTGAACTTACGAAGTAGGCTGGTACTTCCGCTATCCTTCGTGTTAAAACTTGCCCCCTTAACTTGCCCCAGCACGAGCGCGTCATTAAAAGTTCCTTTCGGGCGCGGCGTCGGGCCTTACGTAAATCGCTCTCAAGGCTTGTACTCGCGAGAAGGACGATATGCCGCGCCGATCTTGTCATTGTTAGACTCTTTTGTTTTTCCGCCGGAAATAACAAGTCACCTTTTCTTGCGTGTTGCAGGTAAGAAACGAGGAAATGGCTCTCTCGGTTGTACGTGTACGAGGGTGGGTTGGAAAGTTTTGGGCCTCAACGTGAAGCTGGCATTACTTGTCGTCGCCACGTCGGATACCTCTGAAAATTTCAGCCATTTTGGACTCTCGCAAGGGGAGGATCCAGGTTTGTACCCTGGAATTTGGCTGAATTTTAACCCTAGAGGAATCCCCTGACTTTTTCTACCTTCTAACGTACATGTGGGGTCAATATCGACCCCCTTTTTTTTTAATTGTAAAACCGGTCCTACAGAGATAAAGGGCCTTAATATTACATGAATTTCTTCGTTTTTTAATAAAGAAGAGAATGGTATGCGATAAATTTAGTTTCACTCAAGTTTAGTTAAGAAAAATCCATTTAAAGACCGAACGATGCAGAAAATCAGCAAAAACCTCATTTTTTAAACAAAAATTTGTATCTTTTTTTGTAATCAACCGATTTTTAAATTCAAACGGGGTTTTAAAGAGGACACATTAGACTATTGGAAAAAAATTGTCATTGCTATGTTCTGTTCAAAAAGTGTATTTATTTGGGACTATGAAAATGAAGAAATTCGCAAAGTTGAAATATGGAAAAAGTCGAGGAAAAAACCATAAAAAATTGTATTTTAAGTATTATTTTATTTTTATTTGATACAAAATAGTAAAAAATATGAAAAATGCTGATATGGGTTTCAAATTATATCGCCCAGCCATTTTCTGCGAAATATCAATCTTCTATAGGCAACGGGATTTTTACCGACTAAGGTGTGTTATTTCGTCTTAAATAATATTTATGACTATTTATGCTCAGATTACGTAATAACACATGAGATAGATTGATTCTAGCAAAAATATAAAATTAGCTTCCCGCTACGAGACACAAACGCAAACAGCTTTTTGGGGTCAATATCGACCCCACTCACGCTTTGCGACGCTGCTGCGTCACTGCCAGCGAACATCTAACGCTGCGACCGACATAGCTCTACTTTTAGAGAGTTGAAATGAATTATGGTTCAGGTCCTGAGTCGATAATGCCACTCGTTAGCTCAGGAGCGTAGTTCAAAGTTCGCCTGGGGTCGGAATCTACCCCACGGGATTCCTCTAGGGTTAAATATGTGGTTCTACACCCCCTTCTATAATACACGGTGCAGTAACTCTTGTCAATGCGCATTAGTTTAGAAATTGAATTGTTTATTAATGAGCCACGTGGGTAATTTCTGGCTCTTATTGCCCTCGCATTACGTCTATTAATCAAAGTTTAATATATATAGAGCCTTAAAAATTATTGTTTGTAAACTCACAAAGGTGAGTTGGACCGAAAAAAAAGGTTTCTATGCTGGGCTCAAAACTTTTCAACCCACGCTAAATTCGTGCCGCGAGCCACCCCGGTGAATCGGCGGAGGGTTCGGGCGGGGGTGGATAAGAGTAGGTGAGTAACCACGTCGCCGAGCTCCTCGGCAAGTGGCGTAAAAAGGGGCGCGTGTGTTGGTTAGCGGCGGGAGCCACGGGGCTTTTTTTCCGTAACCCGATGCAGGCTCGCGGCATCGCCCGCGCGTATAACGATACAATTGTGCTGCCGGACAATGCGTCTGAAATCGTGCCGCGCTATTTTTAGCCACCTTTACCCCGGCGCGCAATCAAAGCGACCGTCATTTCGCTCTCGGAACGACCCGACCGGATCGCATTTTTTTTTTTGATGGACTCGATATTTCGTTATAGAATAATCGATCAGCAATCTGTAATACGTGCACCCGATTTCGAGATCAAACTGGAAATTGAAGGTTCAGAGGGCGAGCGAATGACGCGACGCGTTTAGTTAACATTTTAAAAGCATCTTCTAGAGTTACATACAGGAATATCTCGTTGCTGCGTGTACTCTGTAAAAGTCAATCAGTGGATTATGACTGGAAACAGTGAATATTCACGCATTTATAATGCGCCGGTTGACTTTCGGAGAGTATCGAACGAAATTCACGCAACGTCCAATAAGTGCCTCTACGCGTCTTTCTATTCTTGCAGTAGTAACATTACTTAAGGTAAATGTTTGTACACACCAGTGAAAAAGGTACGTTAACTCGTGCCATTGTGTGCTATCTCGTGGACGTAAAATTGCGACCGCGTTTTTATATTTGAAATGGGTTTTAACGCTCTGCCGGTACGTGCACGGAGAACAGTTTACACAATTTTGTTAATTACAGTGCGCCGGAGAAAAGGTAAAAAGAGTAGGCGCGGAAACCCCCTCCCCCCTCCCCTTCCCAAGTCTTCCTCGCAGTGTCGAATTAGCTCGCCCGTCCGCGCGTTCCTTCTTGCAAAAACGATCGGAAACGGCGAGTATATTACGGGCGTAATCGCCGTTAATTACTTCTTTCTCCTCTGAAATTGCACAGGTGAGTAATTTATGCTAAAGCAGTTACGTGAAAGTTCAAATCCCGCGGAGTCATATCGGGCCGGAAAGTTTACGTTAACAAAGTTTATTCTCCGTTCTTGCGAGTTTGCGCGCGCGCACGCGAGAGACAGGTGAGGAGGAGAAGAGTGAAACAGACAGAGAGAGAGAGAGAGAGAGAGAGAGAGAGAGAGGGAGGGAGGGAGGGAGGGAGGGAGAGAGGCGAACTGGTTGACCGAATCGTTGAGAAAATAAATGGATTGCGATAGGAGACGTCATTCGTTTCCGAGTTCCATCGCGAGCGAGATAGATCGCCGGTTAAATAAAAACAGCGAGAGAAATCGAGGCGGAACGACGACGGGAATACGCTGACCTCGTGCGTCAGGTGGCAGGAGATTCATGATCGCTCGCCGGCTCACAAATGACGTCGTTACATAAGTACAGCCCCACCGAACTCGCTCGCCGGGGTGAAAGGCGCCCTTCAGTGCGCGGCCGCAGTGACCATAATCATTCCACAAAATTACCAGAATTTTCCGCGACGGAGCAATTTCTTTCTCGGCATGCATGCACGGCAATACGCAGTTCCGCTAATTCCTGAATTTGTCTTCAATTCACCCTGCGGGGACGTTGTTATTATTTGAAATTCTTATTTCACTTGCAAGATTTCGTTATTAATTTATGGTATCCGAGTGATGACGCGTAAAAACAAAAAAGACGGGTGTTTTGCGGAATACGCGACTCGCCCTAAATGCAAACCGACGTAACGATAGAATTACAGGGATTTCGACGCGGCGCGTGATCAGATTGTTATTACACGCTTGTTTGTAATGCGATAATTCTCATATTGTCGAGAGAATCCCGATATGCGCGCGCGTTTTAGTGAAACTAAAAAAAAGAATTGACCGTACTATTCGCCGCGTCAAAGAAAGGGAAGAAGCGAACGGCGTTTGTCGCCATTCAATTAACAATCCGCGAGGTTTTTACCGAAAATACTGCACGAAACATTATTCGCTCGGCGAATAATTAGCGTCGATTTCACCTGGATTCTTCGGCGAGGAGAAAAATATTCATTGCCACTGGCCACCGTAAAATTGTACGTTCCGCCGGGAGACGGGGACTTTTTATGGAGTTCGCGAATCTCTTGGAGCGCGGACGAGCGTTCATTAAATACGTACGTGTCTGCGGACACTCGTCAAGACGCGCCGAACAATTTTACGAACGTAATTACGTGCGCGCTCGTAATCGTAAATAGTTATTAAGGCGAATAATTAGCGATTCCGGCCTGAGTTTCGTGGGATTCGTTTGCGCGACGACGAGATCGTCGGCGATCGTTGGGCGACGAAAATTCTAATCTTTTCAATTCGCGGCGCTTATTTAAGACAACGGTGTCGATCTGGTCTCGCCCCTTAATATACGTTTCTAAAAAAATAAGTCTTTTACTGTTACAAACTTCCTTTCGCGAGCGATCTAAACTCGTGCATCCGCGAAAATATTGCAGACGTGTAACACGTGGTTTCATATCGTTTCTCCTTATCTCGTCAAATTTACAGTGAACATTACATATTTGTTTTACGTCATGAATTTTACGTTCGGAGCAACGCAAAATTTTCAAAGTTGAATCGAGTTGATTGCTTGCAATTAAGATCTCTCAGATATGCCGCGAGCACGAGTAAACGTGGCGATGACTCGTTTGTCATATCCATTCGGCACGGCATTGTTATTCCTCATTGTATCTACAACGCGAACAAAGTTTGTACGCGCTCTCGTCCCTCGGCAAACGCGTCAGCCGTCGAAACAGGAGCACTTAGAACATGTGTGTCAACACACGCGGCGAAGACACAGAGGCTCGCCAAGCCCGATAGCTATTTTGACTATTTGCTCGCCGCATTCCTACGGGGGTGATCCCGATCCTCGTCTGGCTTAAGGGTTAAGGCGTTGCGCCGATGGAGCAAGCCACAGCGGGAGCTAAGGCACTCGTGTACATGTAACGTATTCTCATGCTGTTACCTCGCGGAATGCGCGCCTCGAAAATCCATAGAATTCGACAGAATTCCCGGAGCACCGTGTGCCACTTCTATGCCGAATTCTATGCCGAAGTAACAATGCTGCTCGCTGGAAAATTAAGAAGTACTGTTAGATAGACCGAAAGCTAATTAATGATTATCGTTAGAAGTACATTACGTTGCCTCGCGCACTCGGTGACTTCGGTCGGAATTATTTGTGCGTGCCTGCATGCGTGCGTACGTGCGTGCGTGCGTGCGTGCGTGTGTGTTTGTCTCCTCTGAAAGAGTTAATTTAGAATCGTAAACATTAGGCATTGAGAAATGCTCAATTCTTCGAGATCCTTCCGTAGGGATGAGGCATCGCCATGTCTCCAAGAATTGAGCGATAGAAAATGCCAGCACGTAAGTCGCACTTTTCAGGTGCATAACGAGAATCTTTCCGGATGCAGCTTTCTTTTATGATTATTCCTTCATCTCGAGGATTCTCGAGAAAATTCTCAAGTTGGCGAAGATAGAGTCATTCGCGTAATTACGCCGGCGCTGCGGAAATGCACACTCGCGAGTTGCGTAAACAGGGCAATCATGCCCCTGGCAAGGAATCGCCGTGAAGGCGTCTCTCTGTTTCTCTCCCTCGCGTCCATTTCCTTATTCGTCTCGCGTTCTATCGTTCCTCTGTCACAGGCTTCTCGATTCGCGGCGCAAAAAAGGAAGGAAGAGAGAGAAAGCGGAGGTCGTCGACGAGAAAATATTTTCATGGATATAAATTTGTTTTTATCATTTTTTTGAGATTGAAAGGCTGACGCTGAGAAGGTCTTTGAACTATGAATTGGATCCCGACCAACTCGAATCCTCTCAAACTCTAACCCTCGCCCAGCCCCCTCTCGTCAAAAATCATGCTTCTTATGAAAAGGAACGACCAGCTTCAAGTTTCCTCCCTTCGATAGACATCATTTATTAATCCCCGTCCCCCGTCGCGCCCCGAAACTCGCATTCGTCTAGTCAATGAGACGTTTCCTGCAAAGTTTTCACCGAAATTTCTCTTTGAATAACGTGCCTTTAATTAAATTTGATTAAACTCTCAACTCTAACGAACGCACGTCGAACGTCACGGCGTTTTTGAAGCAAATGTATGTGACGAGCGTTTCGGAAAATAAATTTTACAAGTTTACAACGTTATTTCCTCGAACCGGCCATGTACAGAGGCAGATTTTACGCCGCAATTGCGGGCCGTTGAATCGGGCGTACTTGCGGAAAAATTACTAGGAGGAACAAAAACGCCCGCTGTTTTCTATTCTAAGTGTGCGTCCCCCTCTCTTCCGAATTCAATTTTAACTTCCGTCACGTATACAATGACCTTTCCCCAATTCAAGAGAAATAATACCTTGGGCAAACTCGCGGATATTTCCCCGCGCATCAACTTCGCCGGGCTGTCGAAGAAAGTTCGGTCTCGGGAGCATCTCGCTTGCGGTATCCGGCGACTTCTATAAATAATTCTTATTTGGATTTATGAACGTTATGTACGTTCGAACTTCTGGAAAATCAGCCTCCTTCGAAGGCACACATTCGGGGAAACTTTGTTACAAAATACCGCGGGGCGCGGATTCGAACAATACGTTTTCACGTGAAGGGCCGTGCAAATATTTGCCCCGGCTCATAAGCCGCGGATCCTGTTCCAAATTCAGTCCGTGTAAGCGCTCGTGGAATAGGATTATTATCACATTTTGGGAATTTACGTTGCTCACACGAGGGATGTAATCCCGGACGTGCGAGAATCTTGCTTTGATTAATTTATTACAAATACACCGTCCACTCTCACGAAAAATTATGCAGAATTCCGTACGTTTCTCGCGCGATGTACAATAGATTCGTTTCATGAGTTTTTTTTAATCCAACAACTTAATGAACCTCGGTAATCTATGAAATCGTGTCGCGTACAGTGATGGACAGAATGGTTGCGACGTTTTTTTTTAATGAGTTTACGAACGTGCATTTAGATGCAGGATTACGTTCCAAAATCTTCTCCGAGGAATATTTTACTCGATGGCCATTCCGAAGATTTGCAATTTAGAAATATACATTTGTATACACTAACTATTGAGGTAAAATCTCTAATCTTGGTAATTAGAATTTAAGTAACAACGATTTTTGTTTCGAAACATAGTTTCGATTCAACAGAATGAATCGTTAATTTAATCAATACCAATAAGTCCGCAGAATAATACACAAAACGTAGTAACAGTCACGGAACAAAGTAACGTAAAATATTAAGTACGGAATTTTCCATTACGTAGGCGGGACAACGAATTCTCGACGTTTTTTTGTTGTTTTTCACTCGGCGCGGTATCGTACGACGTTACGCGGGCCATTGTTTACCTGAAGGTCGCCGCGCTATCACTCGCTCGCCGAACGTCGAGCCGGCAAGCAGTGCGCGAGAGTCGCTCCGTGCGTGGTATTACTTGTGCGTTATCGTTTCGTTGCGGACTAATAATTACTTCTTCACCGCGGATTATGCTTCCGATGCTCGCGTCGCGTTTTATATCGCCAATTCAAAAGAGATTTATCCATTATCCTGTTCTTCCGAATCAAAGATGCAAGTTGTTAGTTTGAGCAATTTGTATGACAGAAAGTCACGCGATATTTGTTAATACTATTTCGTGCGTTTCGCGGTATTTCAAATCGCGTGCGGGAGTGTCCGAAATTTCGCGCGATCGGTGATTTTCGCGAGTGAGTGTTGTGTAAGTGCCACAAGGAAATCTGAGAGGAGGAGCAGGCTAAGGAGGCATCGGGCAACGACGGAGAAATGGTGAGGTAAGTGTCTTACATTCTTATGTTATTTGCTACTTGTGCAAAGTAAAGCATCTGTTCTGTGTTTTTATTTTATTTATTCATATAATTCGCACGAGGATTCAAATATGTGTTACAGATAGTATACAATTTTGTGAGTTTGTATTTAAAAGAAAGAATTTTTCAGTATTCTATATAATTATTATAATAAATAGCTATTTTTAAAAATATAAAATATAAAGTATATTTAATACAATAATTTCGATTTTACATAATTCGTCTATAATAATCATATACATATTTGTATTTTTACAGTACAACATATATAGTGAACGATGTACAATTCTGCTGTTGCGAATCGTATCAGTGAGTGATAAATTACTTTTTATTTTAAATTGACGTTGCGCATACAATTACTTCTTTGCATGTATACAAATTCTTAATAATATACAATGCTCAACCACAAACTGCGCGCGCGAAGCGCGCGTTTTGTCATTTCTAGTACATAATATAAAATAGATTCGAAAGATTATGATTTGAGGCGCTTATATAATCGGTTAAAAGCTCGTTTTGATTTATGACAACCATATCATAAGTTGTATGGACCAATATTGTGTCTATGAGAACTGTAATACATTGTTAGGTCAACCATAACTTACGTAGTTGGAAGATTATAAAAAATGTGGCCGGCTCCTAAAATGACTATAAATTCTAGTGAGATTGTGGTAACTGCAACAATTTTTTTCTGTCAGTGTAGGCGCTTAAATTCCTTCAAGCGCTGAATTTTTAAATTTCCCTCAACGAAATCACTAATCACTCGTGTTAGCACAGACCTACACGTTATCTCACATTTCGGAGCATAAAACAATCTAAATACGTGTTCCTAAACTTATAAAAAAAAGTTTCGCAATTATTCTGTCCATCACTGTACCTATGTACATGCGAAAATAACGCGTGGCGTTACGTAGCTTGGAAAGACACGTTTACGCGTCTCCTTCTTGAGAAATCGGGATTGAATCACCAACCACGACATTAAACGCGCGCTGCGACGGCGAGCCGCGCCAGAAATCCAAGGACCCTTCAGCCGGAGGAGACTCTTCGACATTATCCTCGATGTTTTTCCGCGTGAAAAACGAACCTCGGAGAAATGTACTCGACTATAAAATAGTCGGCGCGCGCGCGGTCGACCGCATCACAACGACAAAATACCACCCCTATCTTTCTCCTCGTTCTCCGCTCGCTCGAGGGCGTAAAAAGATCTGCCGGAATTAACCGTCGGATTCGCGAGACGCTTCGTCCGACAACTTTCTCAGAGGCTCTTAGCCAAGTCCTCGCGCGCGCGCGCGTCATGGTGTTACAGGAGAATCCACGCTAGCTTTAGCGTACTGTAAATGCTCGTGGTTCTCCAAGATCGCCCCAAGTCGCCAGCGTGCAACGAAGTTACAGAGCCGAAGCCGTTTAAGCTTTTCGTACCTGCTACTCCGCTCGCTCTGGCTCGCTCTGGCTCGCTCCTAACTTCCCCGGGACAGCCCTTTCTCTCCCTGAAATTCCGTCTAATTAATTTCCCCAGTCATTCTCGGCAATTCCAAGCAGACGACGAACGGGCGTGGCGCACTCCTGCCGGATGTTTTCTCGAGGATCGTCGGCTTAAAAGTAAGAGTAAGGGCGAGACCGGGTCAGACCCGTCGCGGGAGTCGAAGGGGGCCGAGGGAATCGTAGAACGAGGAAGTACGAACGCGAGAAGAAGTATGTACGCGTGCTTTCTCAGCGTATTCAATTCTAAACGTTGTAGACACGTGTAATCGTACGCTCTGTGCCAAACCGGTTCTGGTTCCACGATTCTCCCCGAGGTTCGCGATCATTCCTTACAGCGTCGCGCACGCGGCGGGTTAAGATTTCATTTCTCAACGTGAACTTCGTGGACTTTTAACTCGACGATTAATCGCGACTGTTATATAATTTCCTTACGTTTTATGGCGTTTGGAATTAAATTGATTCTTCGTCGCGACAAGAAGTCTTAGAGCTGTTAAGATAAGCGCGTCAGTGGGGTGATAATAACCGATGTAATTTCACCTGGTCAAACATCCGCGGAAAGAAATGTCATCAGTTAAATATGACAGTGCGAGAAAGCCGGGGCGGACCTGCATTAATATGCAGGTGGAACGTCAATGGGTGTCGCTATGATAGACAGAGTCGTTGTGTCTTGCACGAGAATGGGAGGCTTTGATGCTTTTTCATTTTTACATTTTCCTTTCTCTCGCTCTCTCCTCCTTTCATTACGTATTCAATTCGATATCACATTTTTCGGTCGACTGAACTTTTTCGAACTCGCGGCGGCGTTTATGAAATACCTTTTGGCGGAGTAACAAGTACGCGTAGATAAATTTCACGGCGGATTTTTATCAGGACGACCGAAGTAACGTGCGAGGGCGCGCGAGTAAAAAAAAAGTTGGCCCCCCGCGAAGATTCGACGGACGGAACTTCTTTTCTAGTTCGCCTCTAATTTACGATTTTGTTGATTCCAGCGGAATCGACGGGGCAAATATTACTTACGAAATATCCCGCTCGTAAAGCGCCGTTATAAGATCTTATAACTCTCGAGAGCTGTTAATAAAACAATCTTTACGAGCAGTTATAAGTGAAATATGTAGCATTATTACAGCCATTACTCGCAGCATCCCGGCGCCGCGCAGCCTAGAATTACTGCGTTCGCTGGTTGTTGCACGTTATTGTAATGTTTGCGGTGCTATCGAAATTCCGAATCTATCTAAATCGCAATCGGAATTTACTGCGACGAGATCTCGAGCGAGAAACGGACGCGGTTAACCGGTACGTACTCCTGGAATACAATTTTGCCCGAACATCAACAGTGTGTTTTCTATTTATCTATTTTTTTCCCCCTCGTCCTCGACTGTTTTTGAAAGGAGCGGCAGAAATACGCTTTCCTTGCTTTTGAACGACAGCCAAGGCTGCACTTGAACGGAGCTTTGAAAATCGAAATGCGATTTGTTTCTTTTAAACGTCGCTGGCGAAACAATTGCGATCGCACGAACGATGGACCGATGTGCACTCGCTCGCGCGCGTTTTACACTGTTTAACACATTTAATCCGTTCGTCATCGGCGCTTCAGGCGCGTTCTTCGGTGTAGGAAAAATCAACGACAGTCCTCGTACGGTTGACAGCGAGGGGCAGCCGTGAGTGTAGGGTCTCGGGGGTGTAGGAGCAACGGGGGTGTTTTACAGTCTTATTCATCAATGCCTGGACCTGCATTTTTCTCATCATTTCTCTCGTCCATGCAAATCACTGAGTTCCAGGCTGCATTCAATTGGGATCTGACATAAAACGCGACATTTGGTGGCAAGACATACAACTATTAATAGGCTACTTTTTCTGCGAAGCCAAAGGGATCGCGTACTACTTATCTTATTTAAGAAGATATTAAAATGGAATCAGTAGTTTTTTCATGACGTTGCAAATGAAGAGAGAGAGAGTTTCTTGTGCGGTTTACGGATGCGCAAGTAAATTTTAATAAGATTTACACTGAACTTTTCACAGCTTTCCAAAAGCGAATGCACGCTGTGTGTACATTGAAAATTATTTTGGAAAATTAGAAAAAATAGATTGTTTCAGTGTCAACATTTTCATCGTTTATACCACACTGTATTATCCGTTTTGCACTTAAAATTCTAACTCCTATAAAATTCCTTTGGGCAGTATTTGTACCTGCTCAACTCTCATACGTTTACTATATTTATTAACATTTTATTAAATTATTGCACACGTCGTGTACTATTTTCAAATTGCACCCTATTTGA
>NW_011967128.1:287122-292389 GCF_000949405.1 Vollenhovia emeryi
CGTCACATTGATTTAAGCCACGTCTACCTGTCAGATCCCAATAGAAGCTGTGTGAACTACAAAGCTATGATTTTAATAGTTTCAGTGTTAATATTTTCATCGTCTACACCGCACTTTATTATGTGTTTCGCACCTTCTTTCTCCCTCTATAAAATTCCTTTAGGCAGTATTTGCACCTGCCCACTCACATTTACCATATTTATTAGCATTTAATTAAATTATTGCACACGTCATGTACTATTTTAAAATTGCACCCTATTTAACGCCATATTGATTTAAGCCACGCCTACATGTCAGATGCCAATAGAAGCTGTGTGAACTACAGCTTGAAGCTCATCGATGTATGGACGGGAATAAAGATTATGAAAATCCGCCATTATTTTGGAACCTACGAGACGGATGTTGTATATGTGGTAGTGTGACAGGATTTTATACCAAAATAATGGCGGAATACCACGTGATCGAAACCGAAAAGGTCCAAGGACCGACAGAGAGCGGGCATACTAGTCATACTACGGTAAAACGGAGGTCCTGGCATTAATGAATAAGACTGTACGTCGTCCCCCGAGCGAGAGCGAACGCGGGGATGACGCGCAAACGCAAACTCATGTCCGATATCGCGGCGGATTATTGGGTCACCGGGATAAAAATCGGCGGAACTCCGAAAACTGGCTCGGGACGGTACGCACGTCGTTGCACCGGCGCGGCGCATAGACCGGCGACCGGGTGAGGGACAGGGTCGGGGGCGGACGCCGCGGGACGACTTGCAGAGTTATGGAGCCGTAGATCAACCGCTTTCGACCGCGTTTTGAAATGTGTAATCAGCGGCCGTGATTTATCGCCCTGCCCTCGATTACGCCGCCTCGTCTGCTCCCTGTCCGCGTCGATATGCGCTGCGGAATCGCGCCGCTCTCGATGCCGGAAGTGAGGCGATCTCTCTCTGTTTCTGCGGTCGAACTGTCCTCGACGGCCGAGGGTCCGAGTTCGAACGGCGCGTGTCGCTTTCTTCGCGGCACACTTTTTTTTTATAAATGCACGCGATACGTCTCCGTCGGAGAGATGCGTTCTTATGGATGCGTGCGGAAGATAAGGGATACTTGATCTGAACGAACAAAATGTGGGACGTACGTATGGTTTTGTTCGCACTTTCTTCGGGACAGTCACATGGAGATAATTCTCTCTTAAAGTCTATCCGGAAAATCGTGTAATCGTGGGACCGCGTGGCATTTTGAAGAACTTTATGAGTTTTGTAAATTTTACCATACATTTTACTAGTAATTATATTTTGTATACATTTTACTAGTAAAATGAATGGTAACATTTAAAAAAATACTCGTAAAATTTGTCGAAATACCATGTTGTTACACGATTTTCGGGATCAAGTTTTGTTTTACTAGTAAAATGTATGGTAAAATTTCCAAAAACTCTCATAAAATTTGTCGAAATGCCGTGTTGTCCCGCGATTACATAATTTCGGGATAAATTTTAATTTTACTAGTAAAACGTATGGTAAGGTTTGAAAAAACTCTCATAAAATTCTTCGAAATACCGCGTTGTCTCGCGCTTACATGATTTTCAGGATGAATTTTCGGAGAGAAGTCTGCATTTTCTCTCTCAATTAAATTGCTCATTAAAACACGTTAATGGACGTTATTGAATATGGTAATTAATTGATTTTCCTCTTTTCCGCCGTGTCTTTATTGCTGCGCGTGAAACGAGATACGTATCGTATGTCACGTGTCGCCGCCACGTGCCGTAAACGTCGTAATGCGATATTTATCGGTATCAATTCAATTATTTTCAAGCGTCGTGTACAAATTGTCGCAATCGGAGAACAATGACGTCTCATAAATGGTCGGTTTGACATTATCGGTTTCGATTGATATTACGATTTGTCGATACTCGCGGGACGCGGTAACAACGATTGTCGCTTTAGTGGACACCATCCAACGGTTAAATATTACAAACGGGAGCGCGTCGTTTTTTCACCGGATTGATTCGCACCCTATATGGATTTAAATACGCAGATTTACGTCGCCGACGATATAAATACCGGCGCAAAATCTGCTCGGTTCTCTCGATTACGCGACGATACGCGCGCGCATTAGTCGTTTCGTCCATAAAAGCGCATATAAAAGTATTTAATGGAAAACATGGGTTTTCCGCTTTACTCTAAGTATCCATCAACGTTAAACGCATCTGCCGGTGCCCAACGATCCAAAGAGCAGCTCAAATAAATACGAGAAATAATTCCGCCGACAAGCCTGATGTGTACAGTGTATTTTGCAATGTCCAAATGAACATTATGCTCTAGTTCGTCAATAGCGATTGAGCATTTATACCTTGCGCGTTCCATCGATAGAACACTGGCGCGTATGTACATTAAGCGAGGCCAGGTTGGAGAGAGAGAGCAGGTATTCCTGCTTGGAATAATGTCTGTCGCGATTTAAAACGCAGTTATCGGGAGAATTATTGAATCCGGCAGCACACATCGACGAGAGAATGACGCGATGGGCGCGCAAACTAATCGCGCGTTACGCGGATTCTGGTTCAAATATCGCGGCTTAATTCATCACCGTGAGACCCCGGAACGGTGAACGGCGTGACCGAGGAACACAAGCTCGAATCGACGTTCGACGTTAAACAAAGCGGGGAGCGCGAACGTCGACCGGGACGAATCGCAGATGCGCGGCGAACGCGGTTGAAGCGACCGGGTGGCTCCACGAATAACAATAAAAATCCGACAGACGGTTAGAGACTCGCGAGACACCCGCCTACGAGAGCCACACTGGTGTTTGACATGTCGGATTTAAGGTATCTGTGCGCGACAACCGCGGAATAATAAGTCGGAATAAGCAGGCGAGGCACGAGGGGGCTTTTTACGGATTCGAGAACGCGGTTCACGCCGGTATGTATATTGTGCTCGTGTGTCGCTGCCATTTGCCGGCGACGCGCATTGAAAGCCGCGCGCCGCGCCGGCTTCGCGCCCATTTCCGATTTTCGTCGCTATTTCTTCGCGCTGACTCGCCCCGCTCCTTTGTACGCTTAGGTGATAATATATTTTCACGGAATGGAGATAGAAAGCATCTCTCGACGTACTGCCATTTCTCTCGAGCACCGGCGAGCGCGACTAAATTGCATAGATGCAAGAAAGACGCGCTGTCGTAGCCGAGGGGTAAACTGCTGACCGAAATCTCATGTACCCTAGTGTTTGCTAATGCACTAAAATTCGACAGAAATGCTCAATTGGGAATCTTATTATCTTATCATCTTATCTTATTATCTTATTATCTTATTTTATCTTTTTAGATTTAGATCTTTTTAGATTATATCTTTTTAGATTTAGATCTTATTTTATCTTTTTAGATTTAGATCTTTTTAGATTAGATCTTTTTAGATTTAGATTCTTTATAATTCCCCAACAAGGCCAAATGACGTCCACTAATGCTAAAAAAATGCCTAGGAATGCCGCAAATCTGTACACCACAGTTCTCTCGGCGGTTTACTCCTCGGCCATAGCGAAATGAATTTATGTGTTTCTAAAGAGAGAGTCGAGGAGTAAACCGCTGACCAAAATCACGTGCACCAATGCCTACTAATGCCCAGTGGGCATTTGTCTTATTATCTCATTTTATCTTGTTTTATCTTTTTACATTCTTCATAATGCCCCCGCAAGGCCAGATAACACCCGCTAATGCCCGAAACATGCCTGGTAATACCCGAAATCTGTACACCACGCTGCCCTCAAGCGTCGTCTACAGTACGTGGAGTAAGCTTGGAGTAAGAGAGAATCGTAACTTTTAGCTTTTCGTGTAACAAAACTAAAATACAGGCATAACTTTTCGAATATTTGTAACGCTGGCCTTGCGCGCGACGATGGCGTTCTGATTCACCAGGAGTATGTAAGCGTAAGAGCTGAAGTAGGAGGAAGAAATAAAATTGATTTATTTCCTTACTCCTACTCCTTACTCCAGGCTTTGTAGACGACGCATCAGCGGTTTACCCCTCGGAGAGAGCTGACCGGAAAGCGTTAAAGAAATACAAGTTTGATACACAGGCCGGAGCGGAGAGAGAGAGAGAGATCGATGACATAATATCTCGGCTATTCGAATACAGAACTCGGAATCCGGTTCAACATTTGTAGGCTTGTGATCCGCTTCCCGTCAGATCTGCCGTATTGAACGTGAAATCTGATGTTTTATCTGGGGGGATGAAGGTTCGCCGCAAAAAGCTGAGTGCAATCAAAAGTCAATTTACGCAGTCACATTTCAACCGGCGGCGCGGCTTGTAAGGGCAGTAGCTGCCAAAACTTTGTAAACGAGTTTGCTTCTTTGCCCCGTTGATCGGTGATTTGTCGTGAAATTCAAAGACAAGTAAAGGCCTCGCCCGAGGTCGAGGCCGCGACGCTTTATTAAATTATGTCGAAAAACTTTATTACTTCGGAAACTAACTCCGACAAGCGTGATTTTATCGCCTTTCCCCGCGCCCTCCGTGCGGCGGAATAATTGGATTATTTTTCGGTCTTAATCCAGCCTTACCTCCCTGCATTTTGTATCCCGTCGATCTCATTAAAGAAGCAACATCCGCGTTTCGGCGTATCCGAAGATTTCAAACTTTCATGTTTCTTCGTACGTAGCATACAGAGAATAATACAACAGCCGTGTCCCTCGTGTACTCTGCACTTTATTCGCGAAGAGCCCTGAAAAAGGTCCGTTGAATTCCGTTGAATTTAGCAGAACGAAAGAAAAAGCGGGTACCGTGAAATTAGTGGCGTTTGGTCGAAAAACCCGCTCCTCTTTCAGACTGCTTCGACAAAGCTCGTGTAAAAAGAAATTTGAATTGGACGCTGGAAATTTGCGTTTGGCGCTTTTCGTCCTTTTTTGCCGTCGTTAAGCGCCCCGAAAAAACAATCGCGATCGTCACTGCAATTAACCCGTTCGCAGTCCTTCCTAAATTTTCACCCATATCTCACATCATTATCTAAATTGTTATCGCAACGCGGTGGAATTATGCGCCGATAATTGCGCGCTCTCTTTACAAATTTCTCTCCTTATTAAAAATTGTATTTTTAAATCTTACCACTTAAAAACGATCGCGCCGAGTTTAATTTCCAGTCCGCGCTAATTAGTTTATACATATGGAAATATATACAGGGTGGGCCATTTTAATTTATACAGTCGATTTTTTAAAAAACTAAAAGAGATATGAAAAAATGTTTCAGACAAAAGTTGTATGGTTTTGAGGGGGACATAAGATGGTACCATAGG
>NW_011967128.1:292770-300822 GCF_000949405.1 Vollenhovia emeryi
TTTTTTAAAAAATCGACTGTATAAATTAAAATGGCCCACCCTGTATATATACAATACCTACATTTAGATGGAAATTGGCGCATATGTAATGCGCCACCAACGAAATAAAGAATCGTAAAACTAGGTCGAGCCTATCGCGACCGGGGTGGGAATTAATTACCTCTCGATACGCTTTGTCGGCACGAGGCACTCGCAGCGCAATTATGATCGCGTTTCATGTGTGGTTCAAAATAAATTCTTCTAATTAAAGGCGGATTAGGAGATCGCGCCGGCACGCCGGCAGAAGGCTCGTTAACTTATCTTTAACGAGGTCGGCCAATATCATTTCCTGTGCCAGTTTTTTTTTCCCCCTGGCTCCCTTTGATCCGCTCCACTGTCGATAAGCTAATAACGTCGCCGAGTCGAAAGACTTGATACGTAAAACGTATAATAAAATCACTCGTGCGCCGTTATAAACCGATCGCGGCGCCAATGTTATCGGCGTGCTTTATCAGCGGCAGCGTTGCGATTCGATACCTTTGAACGCAACAAAGACATGTTTACAGCATCGCGCAAATGCATCGTAAAATGGTGGCGTTCGTGTACAGGGAACGTTCTCCCGCGTCGATAAATCATGCAATAACGATACAGCTAATAGCAAAAAGCGCACGGCACGTTCAACTGTAACACGCGGACAGGTTTGCGATTGGACGTTTTTCTCGTCTAATATCTGATATTCGTCTGATGTAGACGTTGAACGCGTTATCTTCGCGTTACAGACATAAATCAGAATTAAACGCGTTTGACGCTAAGCGCAACATCACGTGGAGAATGCGGACGTAAATTATCTCCGAGTCCGCTTTTAATAAAGCGCAAGAATAAGAAGAAGTCCCGCTCTCTCGCGGAGCAATTTCATTCCCTCGTGATACTTAAGCGCCGGGGACTTTAGTCTCGGGGACGCGTTCCACGATCTACGGATTCTTTCATCGAGAGTCGGATTTTAATGGCTAGCCCCTGGAAAGTCCTTCCGTGGTCATTTCTCTCCCTCGCGTTCTTTCCGTTGCCCTGAAACGACGTCGCAGCTATAATTGTCGTCGCCGAAAAACATGAAGCAAGTAAAGTAAATCACGCATCCTCGTTTCCGGTGCTGTAAACTGGTAATCGCGCTCCCGGCTTTCCTACTCTCTACCGCCTATCTCGGTTCTCCGTGGATGATACTCGAAATGGTAGCACGCCCGACTTGCAGGTATGCTGCTTGACCTTCCACCGCATCCGCTGGCGGCAGGCAGTAATTTGTAACGCGGTTTTCCAGACCGGGCACGAGGTAAAAGCCACCCTTGACCGGCACGCACCTTTTTCCTTCCGTTGCTCGTACGTCGGCCACTTCTTTGTGAATGCGTAGCGAGTGTAGCTTTTTCGCCCGTCGCCCTTGCCGGAAACCCCGGATATGTTTTAATCCCGTTGCAGGAACGACTTTGAGCTAATGTCGGATTAATCAGTGTAGCCTGATGAATTATAAATCAGCGCCGGTTTTCTGCAAGTTTGTCCCAAATTGCCGCAGACGCTCGCGGCACCTAATAACATTTTTATATCGCGGAGACATGAAAATTTCATCGCCTAAATTTTTATGCCAGTTGCGCGGAATTTCATTGAATATCATTTTTATTTACAAACGTTGACACTTAATAATAGAGTAATAATAATAGAGAACATTGTTTCGAAAAGATAAGGTGGAGGGTAGGAACGAGGCGTAGTTCTTTAAAATAGGCGTGGACAATTTAATAATAAAACGTAAAATACGTTTCGATCCACTAAAAATAACTAAAAATAATGGACGTTTTAAAAGGACGTTATTTGATTTCCCACTCGTGTCAACGTGTTGAGAAACTCGATCCGGAAATTAGTTGAATGCCGTTAGGATGTCTGAGGATGAAGTTTAAAAGATTTACGTTCAACTGGAGCACCTCTCGCGTTGGTACAAATTTTCGTATGTTTCCTTACGACAACGTTTACGAAGTTTACCCCAGGAACGTCGAATCACATTTCCATACAAAGAAAGTGCACTCCACAGTGAACTCCGCGAAGTTACGCAAACGTTATTACCATGTCGTCTCATTACTACGCGTATATTTGTTCCACTTTCACAAATTGCGTGAAAATCACATTGATTCGTGGACGTTTCCCGCGTCGTTACTTTTATTGAGATTGTCAAAGGCGCAAAAGTTATATTCAGAAACATCTAAACGGTGTAAAGAAATTGTGAATTTTTTACAAAAACTAAATTAACAGGCAATAAGAGCCAACGCAGGCTATTGGGTGTACAAGATATACAAATTTCAAGTATAAATCTCAACTTGAACGTCGAATTTTTTTACAGTTGTGCGCGAAAGATTCGTGGAGAGAATTAAGATGTTTCTTTCGGTGGGGGGAAAAAATGTCGATACGAAGAGAACCGCGAACCCTGGCTTTTCACCTGCTCTCGCGTCGCAAAAATTGTACGTTAAAAGAAGCGCGTTTGCGAATCGGCGGTCTGGCGACGCAGACCTGTTTATCATCCTTCCGCAGGCACCTGGAATCCCCGATCTCCGACGGATTAATCAAGACAAGCGGGATGACCATAAATCGTCGGAATCCGCCGACTTTCGTTCGCGACGTGGAACTTGCAGATGATGATGCATAAGTATGTGGCAGTTAATTCTCATCATTTGCACGTGAGCCTGTACGTTGTGCGGCCGGCCGGTCGGCGAGCCACGAACGTGTTCGTTTATCTTCCGCGCCATCTCGCCGCGGATAGTTGCGTATGAATACGCGTAGGCACAGCCGTTAATTAAATCGAAGGTCGACTAATAACGTTTCCGCTACACTTGATCGGTGAGCGACTACCGGTCCATTTCTCGTCCGCGGTAAGAGGGACAGTTTGATGTAAGGCCCGTATATGTTAACTATCAGCTTAATTTCCGCTCAAATTTCAATTCTCCTCTACGAACGGCGCCTTTGAACGGGAATTAATGTCGCCGCGCGATAAGCCCCGGCGCCGCCGCGGGGAAAGAAGACTCGGAAACGAGCCGCGCTCTGGCTGGATGCTATCTTCGTACTCCGTGCGCGCGAGGAGAGAAAGGTATCTGGGAACCCTGATGCGATTCGGGAGAAATTAAAATGGAATTCTCGCGCGTGCAACGGATACGTCTCGCGGGCGGAGCGAACCGACACACGGCGACGGCGTTTTTAAGCGGGGCGGCGATATTGAAATTATGCGCGCAATGCTCGTGGCGGCGAGGCACAAAAGCCGCAGTCCTCCGGCATAAATCGCCAACTCGAAATTCCTGAGGGAAGTTTCGTCCAAGAGAAAAGGAGGAGGAGAAGAGGGAGAGCGAACGAGAGAGAGAAAGGGAGGGGGGAGAGGAGGAGGAAGAGGAGAGTTTGAGGTCCCTGATATGCACATCGAATCCTGGAAGCGTATACAGTCAAGTGGATTGTGCGAGAGTTCTCCGGTTGGTGGGATGGACAGCAGAGCGAAAGAGACGGTGAGAGGTAGACGCGGGAAAACGAGGATCAAGATTACAGATTTATGGGCACCCTCTTACAGGCGTCCGAGTCTCTCGCTCCTAGTCCTTGAACGGCTTTGAATCAATAATGGTTAACCTAAGACGTACTGTTACCGTACGACTGCGGCGAGTCGTCCTGGAAACCCCCCGTACGCCCGGGAGAACAAATGTTCCTGTCATCTGACCCTCTGACTGATGGGATACTCATAAAGAGCTTCGATTTTAGTAATCTCTTATTTAGAGACCAATCTCTCGAGGGGATGATGAATTAAGGGGATCCTAAAACCGCTGGCGAACTCGATCAGTGTCGATAAGATAGGAGACGGAATTCAAAACGTCAGTTATCGACATTTTTAATTCCAAGTTCTACGCGGTCTGAGAAATTGACAGCCAATCAATTTGCAACTTTTATGAAAAAGCAGCAATTTTATTGGCTACGCATTGCTAAGACCGAGATTTTGGATCGAATTCTAGCGTCGTCAACACCATGGCTTTACTGACAATCTGACAGATGTTTGGCAGCGACTGCTCTTTTTCTCTTCTTCTAGACTTGGATTTCTGGACTTGCGTTTATTACAAGTAATCTTTGTTTCTAGGCTATTAATCTTAGTTCTAACTGCACGATATTGTTCCTATATGTTGTCCCTAGAGTACGCTGGTCTCATTTTGTTTATATTTATTGTAGAATTCTCGTATCTAGCAAAGATTCTCGCGTCAAGTGTATACAAAATTACAATATTTAAGTTTTTTTCGTTTTTTATATAAAGTCGACCAGCATAGTTTAGATTTTGCTGCGTACTTTGATTCCGTAAAAGAGTTTTGCATTTCTATAAAGTTAATTGAAAGATTGCTTCTAACAAAGAATGTCGATAAAACAGACGGCTTTAGGATCCTCTTAACGTGCGGTATCGCGTCGAATGTAATAATTTCGCCAATCGTGCGTCGGTTATCTTCGGTGCCGGCCGAGAAAAAATCTTGCCATCTCGATTGAGGTGCGAGAGACGCGGCGAACAGCTTCCACGATCGCTACGTTCCAATTCTGCGTTTTCGAGACGGTGATCGAGTGCGGCGGACGCTTTACGTAGATAGATATTTCGAGTAGGTATCTCTGCACGTTACTCTTCGCACATGGGCACCGCGCGAATAGTTGACAACAGCTTGCAGCTAAAAACGGTTAAAATAGTTTCCTACGTCACGCGGCAATTTATTGTACCATCGCTGCGGTAACCGTTTCGGTTTCTCTCAACCTTTACGTTCGCGCGTTACTGCTCGCGACACCGGCCGATCTCTGTGCGCGATAATGAATTTTACAGTCGCTTACTTTAATCGGAATCAATGGCCGGAAATATGAAAAATTAAATATAAATCGACGCATAAAATAAATACACGCGCGCATCTGTTTTTAAATATAAAAAAAAACTATATTTATTCACTGAAGCCACAATGAAAATGTACTTTGATATTTGCAATTTGTATTTACAATTTATATTCAGACTTCCACCTATACTGGTTTTCATATTTACAATCTGTGTTGAGATCGTGTTTATTCGCGATTTGGGAAAGAATCTAAAAAGATAAATAGCCCGACGAGACAAATGATTAAAGTGATACGCGTTCATTAATACCGTTTCCTGGATAATTTACAACACAATCCAGCACGATATCGTGACTTTGTAAGTGTTATTTATCGAGAGAGTGCTGAGGGAGCACATGTATCTCCATTTTAATCAATTTCTAAGATATCAAAACGTAAAGCGAACCGAAGGTAAGCATGTCGTCCTCGCGGCGGCGCTCGCCCGAACGATTGAAGAATTCTCTGGCATTTGCATCCGCGGCGGGACTTCTTTGCGCGATAACGCGAAATGACATTCGCCGAATCCAAGACGAGCGCTCAACGCGATAGATACCTGCCAACGTCGCTCGCTTCCCGCGCCGGAGCGCCGTATCCCGTTTCGGCAGACACCCAGAAGATGAGGGTGAGAAATGCAAGACGGAGGTAACGTTGAAACCTTAAAGCCCCTCGCTGCGTGTCTTCGGGGGGGGAGGGGGGAGGGGGATCCACATTGAATTCGGTGCAGCGACGCCGGCGCGGAAAATAAAGTTGCCGCGAAAACAGCGGAAGCATAACGATGATACAGTTACATGAATAATTCACAGTTGCTCTGCGTCCTCGACGGAAAGTTTCTCGCGGCATCTACGGGCCGCTAGATTTCATTCAAAAATTCATAGACCGGCGCCCACGCTCCGCGGCGGAATCTGTTCCTGATGCGCCGACCTGAATTCCCCGCCGCTGCGAGAAGCGAGAAGCTTTCTTCTCACCCCCTTACGCGGACGCGCGCGACTTTTCGCGAGCTTATGCGCTCGCGAATAACGAAAATTTATCACCGAGAGGAGCAGCTAAACGTTCGGGACGACGAAAAGCGGTCGGCTGTCGGATACATAATCAATCGCGTTGCTGCGTAAGGAGAACTTTCTTACCGCGAGGTGTAGAAACACCCCGCCGGCTCCTGTAAAGTATTCGCGCAATGTGCGAACCTTCGCGGGCGTGTCGCGTTACATACTTAATCATGTATGAGAATTAGCAAAATTTCTCATACCCAAAGTGCCCGGCGTATATTTGCATTCGCCGAGCATTTGGCAAATGAGCGCGTCGTTCGAAGCCGAATTTGCATGCGAACGAGAAACGCTCGAGTCATACCGATATTTTTCTGACTTCACCGCCAGCTCTGGAGGCGAGGCCGCCGAGAGAGTTGTAACAACGATTATGCAGACTTCAATTCGCCTCGTCATTACACGCGATTACAACCCGACCTTTAATTTAACCCCATGAATAGAATAACAGCTTCATCCTGGGCACATACGACTCGAGTGACTTAATAATACGTTTTTAAACACACCGTGTTGTATATGTCAGTCATCGCGTTTCATCTTGTGCTTACGAAGGAGATTCAAGCCTGAGATATAACCGACTGGGAGAAGAGATACGCTCTCTCGGTTAGGCCACGTAAAATTGACTTTTTTAAAACGCGGGGCACAAATGTTGCCGGTAAATATGTAGATTACTTTTCACTACCGTTCCAGACGAACGCTTTCGTATTTGATATAATCGAGTGAAAAGATAAAAATCTACCAAGCGACAGGCTCGCATGACAAAATCGTACGTGAAGCGACAAAATATGAAATGCTTCTTTTATACACATTGAGCAATTAATGATGTTAAAATTGAGCGTCGGATACAGCACGGGAATCTCGATATTCGGCAAACAACAGCGGGATAACAAGGAGCCGCTGATCGCCGGAAGTAATTAATTGTTTTGAGAGGAGGGAGGCCGCGCGATGAAAGTCGAGGAATGCAATTAAGACACGACACCGTCTTCAAGTCTTCCCGCGCGTTATGCGTCACGTCGGAACAAAATACCCGTATTTATAACCACGAGCCGCTTGACGCCTGACAGTATCCCTTAATAAATAATATGCGGATACTGTAACGCGAGGAACAGCCCCTCGTTACGATCGACAATTACGTAATTAGTATCAGCACTTTTTCTGGGCGTGGATTCTTAATAGGCGACCTCCTTTCCCTCTTTGTTGTTTGCTTTTGACCCCGAAATAATCTGCGCGTAATCTCGCGCGCCGATGTTATTGCGTATCGACGAAGCTTTGTGCTATTGAAATCTTTATCTATCGTCGATAGCGAACGCAAAAACTTACGGAATTAATATTGCGGTGTTGCGAAGCGGAAAGAAACAAAACCTGTAATTATACCTAGTTTATTATGCATATGGCAGCAAACCGCGCCCGCCGCGGCCCTTTCATTACCACGAATGCGATAGAATGTCAATGAATAATTTAAAGTGAAATATTGATTAGATTTGCAATAACCTATGTTAATTTGCCACCTCGGTTCTCTTAATTTTCGAAAATAGATCTTTACGGGGTCAGCTAATAAAGCCTGACATTAACGTGGCGCGCGTATCCGGTATCGATCTCTCGTTATGCTTTTCATAACGTAACAAAATAAATTGACGAAAGAGTAAACAAAGATGAATTATGCAGTCCGGTGCACGCTGCGCCATACATATTCTTTGACGCATTATATTTGCACGTCGCATGACACGTAATTGACAGTTAATTTCTGCACTTGAACGCCCCGTTCGACGACGACGTCTCGGAAAATGTCCCGAAGCGTATCATTACGAGTGCGATTGTCTATCATTGCATCACAAAGACATTCTTTTGCTTATCGATGCATGTAAGTAATAAAAAGAAATGATTGACCGAGGGGGAAATCGCTGAGGGCATTGTGGTGTACAGTTTCGCGGCATTACTGGGCATTACTAGGCAATTTTTGGGCATCAGTTTTGGCATTGGGCCTTGTTGGGAGCAATTCTAAAGATAAAATAAGATAAAACAAGATAAATAAGATGATAGATAAAGTAATGCCCACTGGGCATTAGTGGGCATTGGTGTACAAGATTTTGGTCAGCGGTTTCTCCCGAGAGGGCATTGTATGTGTACAGATTTGCGG
>NW_011967128.1:304890-311419 GCF_000949405.1 Vollenhovia emeryi
GTTTTATCTTATTTTATCTTTATAATCCCCCAGCAAGGCGTAATGCCCAAAAATGCCGCAAATTTGCACACCACAATGTCCTCCGCGGTTTCCCCCTCGAGACGAGTGAATCATCTGGTGAATAATTACCAGTCGGCACGATTAATTGACTCGCGCGTCGACGAAGGTGTTTTGGTTTATTAACCTGAGATAGAAATCGCGGAAGGACAGAACGACTGGAGATTATATTGTAAATTGTTTCAGATTTCAATTGCTTGGTTAACGCCATTTAGATTCGAATGCATCTTGCATCGCCATCTGAATTTTTCATGAACTTGCCCGTCGTTTTCGAATTGTGAAAATTTCAAGCGATACGTGACTCCATCGAGTGATTCACGGATAACGGAAAGCCACGGCGCACCAGTTGTTCATTAATAACACGCGTATTCCGTAGCCGTGCGTTGAAAATGTATCGCGCGTGTACAGTGCCGAGTATCGATTGCATATTTTCGGGCGGACGATTGAGCTCTAATTAATCATTGATTCGACTCGCGCGGTATCAGGTGAACTCTCCGACGTTACGTTCGAATTTTTCGGCCATTAGTGAAGCGGCGCTGATACGGGACGGATCAACTCGCAGGCTGATTGCCGTCGAGATCAGCCGGCGAGCGCGCGGTTTATAATTAATCCGCCCCGCGGATATGTTTAGCCTTACTTTTAATCCGTACTCGCGTTGTATCACATGCAATCGTCCACAAAACGCGTGCGCTGTTTATCATTCAGTATGCGAAAAGTCGTAGCTGGGAGCAACAGGTATAACATCGCCGCGACGCTAGAGCCGCCCTTGACGCGCGCGAACTGATCGAATCGCCTTCGTCAGATTTGAGATTTATTCATTGCGATAATTTGGCGGATATCGCGGGCGTGTATCGAGCACCTCGTAGCTCGGTGCGATCTCGCCCCTTTTTCGCTCTGTCCGCCGGTCGCGATACAGCAAAGTGCGCTCCGTGTGCGGTCAGCCTCGTCGCGTCTCGGGAGTGCCGTGCAAACAGCCGTGCGAGTATCGTTTGGTGAACGGTACGCGCGATCGTACTTAACCATTTTGCGAGTGCGGTATTGTGTGCCATACGCATAGAACTTATAAACAGAAATTATAAGTTCTATGGCCATACGATGCTGGCTGAATATGAAGGAATTACAATGGGACGAGGGGGGGGGGGGGAGAGAGAGAGAGAGAGAGAGAATGATGGAGGAGGAGCAGGCCTGGGAGGTATTGAGTGACAATGGAACAGCTGCAAGGTGACTTATTATTAATTCATCATTTGTAAATTACAGATTAATTACTAATTAATAATCGCTTATCCTGGTGATGGTATCGGCGTATTCATTAGCCTTTAATGAGCAGCTATCTTGCTTTAATTTTTGCATTTTTGCATTTTAATATGTACGGTAAATTTTTCTTTATTTTATACAATATAAAGTGTCGTTTTTTTGTATTTAGTAGTGGATGTAAATATTTTAAGAGTATTTGTAACATTTAATTTTTCTTATGGTTATATCATCGGGAATTTCACAATTGTATATGCTGTTTTCGGCATGTTTAAGTATTTAATTTGATTATTTGTGCAATACTCGAAATTTATGAAGCTTTTAAGGGGATCCTGAAGCCGTCTGTTTTATCGGCGTTCTTTGTTAGAAGTAGTCTTTCAATTGACTTTATAGAAATGCAAAACTCTTTTACGGAATCAAAGTACGTAGCAAAATCTAGACTGTGCTGGTCGACTTTATATCAAAAACGAAAAAAAAATTAAGAATTATAATTTTTGGTACACTTGACGAGAATCTTTGCTAGATACAAGAATTCTACAATAAATATATACAAAATGAGACCAGCGTACTCTAGGGACAACATATAGGAACAATATCGTGCAATTAGAACAAAGATTAATAGTCTAGAAAAAAAGATTACTTGTAATAAACGCAAGTCCAGAAATCCAAGTCTAGAAGAAGAGAAAAAGAGCAGCAGGCTTTTTCGAGAGAGGTCGCTGCCAAACTGAGCAATGTATAGCCAATAAAATTGCTGTTTTTTCATAAAAGTTACAAATTGATTGGCTGTCAATTTCTCAGACCGAGTAGAACTTGGAATTACAAATGTCGATATATAATCGACGTTTCGAATTCCGTCTCCTATCTTATCGACACTGATCGAGTTCGCCGGCGGACTAGTTCAAGAACCTAATTGGAAAGAGACACTTCTCAGAACGTTCTTGTATACAAGACAATCTATTTCAATACATATATCTATGTGAAGAGACGATTAAGAGATTAATGCGCGCGATAATTTTGCGATATTAATTATTTCGAACGAGATTCAAGTTACCGCTGTAAATGTCGGCTTTCATTGCTAATGGCAGAACAGGGTATATCGTTGATATGGCTTGAATTGCGCGGCGACTTTCCAAGAATGAAAGCGTACGTGTTTTGCAGAGACGTACATACCTCCCCCTACCTCCTCTCTCTCTCTCTCTCTCTCTCTCTCTCTCTCTCTCTCTCTCTCTCTCTCTCTCTGTCTCGCGAATCACGATAAGCCTTCTCGAGGCTATTACCGTTACTTTGTCGCACGCGTAACTTCTCAAGAAATCGGACCCTTTTTACACGTCAGAACGCCCGTTCATTTTGCGCCGTTTCAGTCTCGCACCGGGCGCTTTTTTGTTGCACCTCAATGACGGCAAACTGCTCCCGTAATCACGAATCGATCGTATTGTAGCAAGTGGCGCTTTTGTCCGCTCGCTCGACTCGCGCATTACGGCACACATTACCCGCGTTCGCCGCGCTCCGTAATTATTAAGCCCACTTAAGTAGCCCGTACGTTGGAAACGGGATAAAAAGGCGGACAATTTTCGCGACCGTCTTCTTGTCTCGCGCGCGTGATCCCGCTTAATGTACTGCTATTTATTACCGGGCTCTTTTTCTCGCCGCTGCGTAAACGGTAACGCGATGTTTGATTTGCCGCGAGTCATCGCGCGGACCGAAAGCTCTCGCAACTTTCGAGAGGGACAGCCTGAATCTCTTTTTCCTTGCGCAGGAACCCGACGGGATCTCCGTAATTGCGACGTGGCGACGCGTTTCCGTTCTTCCCAGCGGCTCGAGTCTCTTGCTCGCCGCGCATCCTCGCTTTTGTCTCTTGAGCCGCGAGGGTTTAGAAGAAGCCACACGATGCGCCTGATGGATCATCTTCGTTATGATTTTTATCACGTTAACGTAACGCTGCGCTGTAACTTCGAAGGTGTCGGCAAACCGCGATTACGCTCGTCTAGCGATCGGATATGTGTCGGTGAATATCCTGATTATAAGGAGGCTGGGTGGAACACGGTTTGTGGCAGATGGCGGCGACGAGACGGCTAATCGGATATCCTAAGGAGGATAAGCCCATTTACGGGACATGAAGCGGAATATCGTTTCGAGACGATGCTGTCACGCGGGTATCGGCGATTACTTATCGCGAGCTTTGTCGTCGCGACGCGCGCGACTGCTTTGTCCCATCACCGCGCACTGCCTTTGCGCGAGATGTTCGCGCGCGTATCGTGCGTTTCCGAAAGCGGACGAGGACGAGAGACCGCCATGACCCACGCAATTTGCTTCCATCGTAGCCAGCCGGGAAATGACCGGAAAGGTTTCCCGCGCAGGCTCGACTTAAGAAAATTGAAAAGAAAACTTGAAATCCTAGCTCTGAAAATTATTAACCGTGTACCTTCTCAAGCCTGTATCCTTTCAATTTTATAGAATCGTGGAAGAATATTTTGAAGCATTTTAATGTAACATTTGTTCTCTCCGTTTTTCTCCTTTTCCCTTGGAATTCTTACCGAAGCGAGCTGCTGAGATTGATGAATTAAACCCGGCTGACGTATGATTCGCGGATTATTAAGCGTGTACCAGAGTGAGTCAGCGCGGCGCGCTGGGCTCTCGAGGAAAGTTGCAGGGAACTCGGCGAGCCCGGCAGTGACTTGACCAATTCTATCTGATTACCTCGCTGAAAGTTTGGAGAAAAACTCGCTGGCTCGGGGGAGTTGGCCGAAATCTCGAGCGAACGAGTCCATCCTGTGTCGATTTTGCCAGGGTCGTTTTCGCCTCAACATCCGATTCTCCAAAGTTTCGAGTGCGCGCGTGCATCTCCCGCGTGGGTTTGATCGATCGCGAACTCGAGAAAGGCAGTTCGGAAGTTTTTTTTTTACGGACACGCGTTATATTAATATTCGCCTGTAACACCGTACCGTCGGTCACGCCATTAATGACGGTTGGCCATTGAGTGATCATCGAGCGGCATTTCCAAAATGGGATTACGCATTCGTCGTATTTACATAAAGGCGATTAGCATGCGCATAGTCGGGGTTAATTGACGTGACTGTAGCACGTATAGCACTAATAAATTGCCGAACTTGATCTAATTACCGGTCGCTGTCGCGTATTGATGTGCGCATCGAAACGTAAACGTTAATTTCGGGTCTGCGCTGCGACATGTAATTGCATCTACTCGCTTATGCTCGATTGATCGCGGCGCTCATCGCAATCGTTTCCGTCGCGCCGCGGTTTCATCAAATTCGCAAACAAACACTTTATATGCTCATAATTTTATATATCAGTCGCCCCGCTCACGCAATCGTGCGATTACAACTGCATCGCGTCGCGCCCTGAAATGCGCTCCAACCGTGGAAAATACAACTTTATGTCCCGCGTTGTGTTCGCATAATGTACAATTCCGCGCGGGATTGTCGGTAATTTTTGATGAATTGCGTATTTCCGATTCGCCAAATTTTTTATCTAATTCACTAAAACCTGCCCCTATGTTCCATAAAGTTCGGCATTCTATTAATTATACATTCGTATAATCCATCCGTTGCCAGCAGCCGTCTATTTCACATCGGTGAATTATTTTTATACCCTCCATGAAATTTGCCAAGTTGCAGGAAGTGCGCGAAGCGAAATAATTACTATGTACCTTGTATTTTCATATTATCGCGTTTCCGTTTTGCGATCACTTTCCGTTTAATTAAAACCGTTTTGGTAATTTTCAGCCTAGCCTAATTAATTTCCGACAGAAAGTTTAGCGGTTTATTTCCGTTTGGCTTAGCACACAATCGAAAATAGTGCTCATTCGATTATCGGAATTTAACAGGCATTCCCGTTTGATCGTCGCACACGTTTAATTTATTTTAATTTATTTTAGGCTATTATGCGAGATATATTAATTCGCAAATTCCTACAATGCGGCCCGCTATTTTAATATTTGTTCTAGTTAGCGGATAATCGCAACATAAATGTAAATACGAGCGCTGCAATCGATTATCATCAGCGTTATTTCTCTCGATGTCAATGTCAAATATTTATCATCATGTCACAATATTCATCCGTGCAATCTCTCTCTCTCTCTCTCTCTCTTTCTCTCATATATATATGTACATACGAGAGAGAAAGAGAGCATATCTCATAATAATGAATAAAGGGACACGCACACGTGCGTTTGTGCGTGCACATGGATGCGTGCGTGCGGGTGTATATGCAATGCATATACAATATTATGCGTATACAATATGTATATTTCCTTTTATTCATTATTATGAAACATGTAATTGTTCATAATTTCCCATACATGATATATGACTGATTGACTGGAATATAAACTGAACGGTAATATTACGGGACTCGCGCGTATCAAATTATCGCCCCACTCGGGGCCCCCTCAAAGCTATTGAAACGATAAAGTGCAACGTGCCTCGTTGGTCGCTTTATGTGTACCGCACGCCGTCGCTGGGACTGTACGGGGATGCTATTGCAGAACTGCATTTCTTTTCGAAACTGCGCCGTATCCTTCGGCAACGACGCCCATTTTACGCGCCTGCGATCGTCATACCGCGCCGTATGCTTCGGGACTTAGCATCATCGTGGTATTTATAAAGACATAAAAACGGCGAGTGGAGTGTCGCCCCGCGCCGAAGTACATCCCGTGTATAAACGATCCCTTAAGCGCTTAATATACGACCGGAAGATGCATCGTCGGAATTCCGATAAGCCACGATAATGTTCTTACGCTTTATTGCCGCCGTATAATGCCCGCAAAATGCCCTACACTATTTATACGCCGTTCTTAATTCTTCTCTAGTGTCGTATGATTCCACTGCTAAATCTTTTCATTGGCTTCTCTCGTAAATTTAAAAAATGGCAAAATTTACTCATTTCTCATAGATTCTTATTAGTAGAAGCTGTTACTAATGTATTTACATTTTTTTCGTTCGTTTTATATATTAGATAATATATTCATCTATATTCAATACTTTAAACAGCAGTTAAATATTTTCAAAGGCACTGTTTAGTCTCTCATAATCTTGAAAAATGGCAACTCGACTTGAACCTGGCTTCGTGAGAGCAGATTCTGGAAATGTGTGAGGTAATTATTTAGATTAACACACCCACCTCCAATAACCTTGGGCTTGACATATATTATAGAGGTCACCCTCCTGAGTAACCCTCAGAAGGATTTAGCCGGCGCTCGTTG